>NC_064304.1:12813199-12852551 GCF_023373825.1 Bactrocera dorsalis | reverse complement strand
TGTACAACTAAAAATGAAATAACAGAACAATTTGAAATTCCTGGAAATTTAATGTTTTGTATATATGAAAATTTGCAAATGGTAGATGACCTACTGAAATTATGTACTGGAAAACAAATGAATCCGTCAGAATTCGTAGCTTTACAATATAACTTAGATAGTGAAGCAACGGTTGTAAGTAACACAGATGCTGTCATGTGTAGAATGCCTGTTTATTTCATAGTATCAACAATATTGTATTTAATAGAAAAAACAAAAATTCTTGTACTAATATTTGACTAAAAAATAAACTTTTAAAATGCAAGTGCTCATAAATATATACTCGATATATAAATTAAAATGGTTGCTGATTTTATTTATAATTTATTAAAGATACGACTTTAAGAAACGACTAAATAACAAGGAGTAAAAAGCAAAAATAAAATAAAATCGAGTTAACAAAATTGTGTGAATCTGTAGTAAAAACAGTTGCCGCAGCATGTGAATCTCTAGTAAGAAGTATGTATTTATTTTTAAATGGATAAATTAATCGCATATCTCTTTTACATTTTCATTCAAATGCACATATGTATGAATGCATTTGCTATGATGAAATAATATTATGTTGTCAAAAAAGTCTTGCGGTATTTTCGAAAGTTGGCGCTGAAAGTTCTAGTTTTATTCGTCGCATCGGGTCATGCTATACCTTTTTGGAAAGCTCATTTCACGCGCTAACATGTGTTTGATTGATTGTCGTTTCTTTTAAGTCGTTCGTGAGTTATAGCGTCGCAAACATGGAGCAAAATAAAGAGAAAATACGGCATATTTTACAGTACTACTACGATAAAGGCAAAAATGCATCTCAAGCCGCCAATAAAATTTGTGCAGTTTATGGACCCGATACAGTTTCCATTTCCACCGCACAACGATGGTTTCAACGTTTTCGTTCTGGTGTAGAGGTGGTCGAAAATGCGCCACGCTCCGTCGAAAATTGCGATAAAATCGCTGAATTGGTCGAAAGAGACCGGCATAGTAGCAGCCGTAGCATCGGTCAAGAGCTGGGCATGAGTCATCAAAAACTCATTTCAATTTCAGTAAAAAAAAATAATAAAAAAATTTAATAAAAATACCGCAAGAATTTTTTGACAACCTATTTTATCAAATTTGTTTATTATAAATAACCTTGTTGTCTGTGTATAATTGAAAAATATTTTTTTTTAATTTCTACCAATGAAAAAGCGTTTTTTTGAGTCATAACTCAATGCGAATAGATATTAAATAAGGGTGTATAACGTAATGTCAAAAATCGAAATTTAGAATCCCGACAGTCAAAATACCGACAAATTAAGAAATGTTGACGTTGTTCGTTCGAGGCCCTGCGGCCTTTGCACGAGCACGCTCAGGATCATAACCCTTAGCCAGTAGAATTCTTTTTTTTGTACTTCGTTATTTTGATTTAGCTGCATATTTAAATTTTATCGATATTTTTATGTATCGGCATTTTGAACTTCAGTATTTTAAGTGTATCACAATAAATAACACAAAACACAGAAACAGACAATTCTTGAGAAAAACTAGAAGCATCTGTTTTTGACATTACGGGCACAAACACTTCTTCGTAAGAGGAAGCACGCTCCGCACAACCTTCTATAACTCATGATTTCAGCCAAAACCATTGTTTTCGGATAACATTTAATTTTATTTAGAATTTTCTTATGCATGCATGGTAGTAGATCATGAAGTATTAGCGTGCAACGTTCCTTGGTTGCAAACTTCAATATTATGTTTTAAATGCAGCATCTGCATCAAACTGGGCGAAAAACTTTAAAGATCTGTCTAGAAACAGAATCTAAGTAATAACAAAACTGACTTTTTCTTTAACTGTGAAAAATATGATAATATCATACAATACATAATTTTCGTGATGTTTGTGCTCAAAATTATTTTCATTTCATTTAACTTGATTTGGAAATTAACTACCATTACACAATGTCTTCGGCTGAACCTTTGCGTTCTCGTATTGGATAAGAAAAAATAGTCAGCGGTAACCTCTGATGGAGAATTATTTTTTTTTAGGTTGGTAGTACTGTCAGTCACATTTAGGTCAAATTTCATGTCAAAATATTCATTAGTGTTTGAGATACGTGTCGTTTTGTGAGCTGCTAAAAGTGAGTTTTTCGTTTTTTGCGATGTCGAAATTTGTTGAGCAAAGAATTTGCATTCAATTTTGTTTACGGAATCAATTTTCTGCTGCGGATACGTTGAGGATGGTGCAGAAAGCCTTTGGTGATGAGGCTATGTCTAAAAAAAATGTTTACAAGTGGTATAGTGTGTTTCAAACCGACCGTGAACGTGTCGAAGGCGAAGAGCGTCCAGGGCGACCATCAACCTCAACCGACGAAGCTCACGTTCAACAAATCAAAGATTTGGTGTTGAAAAACCGTCGATTAACAATTAGAGACCTCGCTGATGAAGTTGGCGTATTGAAAAGCTCAGCCAATACCATTTTGAAGGATGTTTTGGGCCTCAAGCGCGTCAAATCTCGACTGGTACCGAAAACATTGCATTTTTGGAAAAAAGGCGTCGCGTTCAAGTGTGTGAAACGATGCTTTCCGACTACCAGGGTATCATGAAACGCATTATAACTGACTATGAGACTTGGATCTATACTTACGACCCCGAAACAACCGATCAATCGAGCGAATATCGTGCCAAAAGAGAGCCGAGACCAAAAAAATCGCGCCAAAGTCGCTCAAAAATCAAGGTCATGTTGACTGTTTTCTTCGATTATCGTGGTATTGTGCATTATGAATTCCTTCCAACCGGTCAAACAGTCAGCAAGGAATATTATTTGAACGTTATACGTCGTTTGCGCAACGCTATCTGCCTAAAAAGGCCGGAATTGTGGAAAGACAATTCTTGGTTTTTACACCACGATAATGCACCATCCCATACTGCCCTCGTAATTCGTGATTATTTCGCCAAAAACTCAACCCATATCGTTCCGCAATCACCGTATTCACCTGATCTGGCGCCGTGCGACTTCTGGCAGTTCACCAAGCTCAAAAGACCGCTCCGGGGACACCGTTTTTATACGATAGAGGAGATTCAAGCCGCAGCGAAGACGGAACTGAAGGCCATCCCGGAAAGTGACTACAACCAGTGTTTGGAAGATTGGAAAATCCGTTGGCATAAGTGCATTGCATCGGGAGGGGATTACTTTGAAGGGGATGAAATTGATTTGGAAGAATAAATAAAGAATTTTCAAAATAAATACAATGCCACCTTATTTTTTTGGCACAGTAGTATATGATTAAAGAAGTATGTTTATCTATCTACATCTTTATTGAAAATTGGGGACATTTCGACCGCGAATGGCAAAATAAACAGTCCTGTTCATCGTAAACAGGCTCTCTTTCTACATGAGAATGTACACCGACGTCGCTACGGCTTAATATACCAACACAAGCTACAAACTGCTGACTGGATATGTGTTTATGAAATTAATTAGATATTGCTAGAGGGGGTATATGAAAATTATTTGATCTGTTACAAAAATGAAATAAGCCACTCCGATTTTCAAAAATATATACTTGCAGCCTTATTTACATTTCTTTGTTTGTGAAAATAATAATATCTCTTTAATGGAAATTAAAGTTAAGAGGAAGGCTATTTTAAAGTCATTATAAAACTCAACTAATTATGTGATATAATTATAGATACATACGTTTGCTTTCATACTATGAACGGACCGCTGAGAATTTGCTACTTTATGACAAGTAATTAATCCCTCTTTATTTTGAACAACATTTTTAGTTATACTTAAATGATGCCAATCCGTCTGATGCGATTAAAAGCGACACAAACACACATACAGAAACAAAAGTACATAGATACGGTTGGGTCGTAGCACTGCTGCTTATTGCATTTGTGGGACTTTTTGCAAGACACCGACACGCCGACGAGATTATGATGGCAGCGTAGACAATGTGACGCCACTCAATGCAGAATGCTACTACATCGTTGACGGTGCCTGGGCTCAAGTTGTCCCATCAGAGTGGCTAACGAAACCGGTTTGAATTACGTATGAAATTTACTGACACTTGCTTTTGTTGTTTTCTCATAATATTTTTGCGCAGTGCAACGTAAACGCACTCGTTTGCACATTTTAATAAATTAATCACATGGAATCGAGTTTGTGGCTTAAGTCTTTCGCATGTTGCTTACGTTGCAGCCGATGGTTTGTTGAAAACTAAATCACCGGTCATAAAATGTTGAACTTGTAAATTATTATATTGTCATTTGTTACTGAGTCGGAGACTAGAAAAATATTACGCACATACATATGTGCTTATATGAAAAAAAAATATTAGTATAATGGTTGTGTTTATTAACTCAACCTGATTTGGCTTTGCTGATTTTCAACAGTTGTTTATGTGATAATATTTAATTATCAGATGTATTTATTTATGCCTGCCTAATTTATTAATATTAATTTTATTTGCAATTTTACAGCGAGATCTGACAGTATTAGTTATTCTATATTTTCAAGAAAAAAAAATGTTTTGAGAATAGCGCATAAGATTATAATATAGAAAAACGCTGCAATTATCCAAAATGTGAAAAGTTGCAATTGAAAAAAATTGTTTTGGAATCCTTATTATTTTTGTTTAAATTTACATCACTTTATAATAGCTTTATCTGAGGCTTTTTGCAGATTTTACAATTTTTGCAATATTTTTAGAATATACATATGTAAAAACATTCAGAGTTAGCCACATCGAAATTTTATAATTTTGTATTTAATCTTACCGTTCAATTGTGTAAAAATCATAGGCTGGTCTTTTTCTTTATGAAATAAAATTGTCAATAATCATACACCTAAATATTCCTACACTTCTCACAACTATATTCACACTCGAACGATGTTACTATGCTATCTTCGGCCGCTTCTTTCTCACGCCACGCCCATTGTCTGCAGCAACATCTTAAATCACATAATTTTTAATGTTTTCCATAGTTTATGTTGCGTAAGAAAAATATAAATGTTCGTAAAACATACAACGCGTGTTGCAGTCAACTTGTGCGACGTCACAGTGAATATGCACCAATGCGAACGTTTCGAAAAAGAAAATAAACACTTACGTGAATTAAGGTGGTTTATTTATTGAAAAAAGAGATACATATATTGTGTAGTCTAAAAAATATTTTCGTATTTTTTCAATAGATGTCGTTGCAGTCATATCTAGTGGTGCGGATCACATTTTATCATATCATATAGTGTTGGATAAGTGAGATTTTAAGCTTCATTTAACCAAAATTCGGGGAAGTTAAGAAAAAAGTTACAGCTGTTCAAAAAAGAGTGAAAATAATAAAGGGAGGAATGCCACACAAGCCACCAATAAAATTTATGAAATTTACCTAGACGATGCTGTATCAGTTCGTGTGGCAACACAATGGTTCGCTCGATTTCGTTCAGAAAATTTCGAAATTTCGATTTACACTGATGAAAGTTTTAACAAGACTAATAAACACGAATTAGTGGCCCGGTGTGAATTTGATCTAATACTGTAGAACAATTATATAAAACTCTGATAAGTTGGATATGTCTCTTAAAAACGAAAAAAATGTTTTTGTTTTACAATTTTTTACCACATGTTCATAAATCCGTAATTCTTGAGGTAATTACTGATGTTGTGACACAACTCTTTCCAAATCTATATCATTGTTTGGTACTAAGAACACTAATTTGAGGTTATGCTTGCATTGTTGTTGAAGTAAAGGTTAAAAATATTAAACGAGACAATAACATTATGCATGGAAGTGATTTTCTTTAGGTCATAATTTCAGTCATTTCTTCTTGGTATGTGTGGGTCGTTTGTAGTTTCAACTCTAAACCTAAAAACTGTTATGTATGATTTTCAATCTTAGACAGGTACATAAAAGACTAAACAAGTAAACACTATCTTATTTTATGAAAATAATTTCTGTAAAAAATATTATTTTCTTTCCTACCATTATTTCAACACGAATATTAACTTTATTTACTCACCAATCCCCAGTGATGTCATCTCCCACCAGTACTCGCTGCTACACTTGTGGGTGCACTTAAAATCTAATTACTCACAATGTAATCGGTTTGCAACAAATGAGAGCGATTAAGTCCACCGACGCAAATACATATATACGTAAACATCCATCAATACCGCTGAAGGCGAAAACCTACCTAACCTCCAAGACTACCTATAAGACTACCAATCAAACCCGTTCGAAAATGTTTTTGTCACATTAATTTATTGGCAGAAAAACACTTTGTGGCTACGAAACTCGGCTACGCCAACGACGAGCCACGCGCAATCGCTTGTCTATAGTATATATGAATTTATGTGTGACGTTTTAAAAATATACAGTTGCTAATATAGCGATCGAGCAACAATTTATCTGCGACTATCAACTGTGGCAAATGGCTAAAGTGAGCCACAAAGTGCAACGACAGCAACGTAAATATCCTTTTATGGCATTCGCCTCAGCGATCGAGCGGGTGGTTGGATGGGCAGTTGTGGGTGTGTATACATAGCGCATATTTATTTTTGTTGTACTGCGGAGCTAGTGCAATGCCTTGGCAATTCCATTAACAATTTGGCAGATAAATTTTTGCTTTCGGCGAATTTGATATGCCCACCGATAACAGGATCCAACGCCAGTTCAATTGATGTTTATTACACGGAAATTATTGACTTTCAAAGAAAAACATTGCCATTGCAGTCAATAAAATTACTTACGGCAAATTATTATGCAAATTATTTAAGTAACTGTTTTTGCTTCAGGATTGATGTATTTGGAAAAGTGTAAATTGACGGTAAGCTAAGTATCAAGAGTTTAAGTATTGAATTATGATATCCGGGTCAATAAATGCTTATTTATCATTCTCAAAAGCATAGTGGGCTTAAACTTTTCTCTCCATATGCTTACAACCTCTACTTTTCTATATGAACAAATGTATAAACATTAGATTATTAACAGCGCATTCCTTTAGTTTTTGTAGACAACACATGAATTTCAAAGAAAGACCACTTGACTTTCAGATAAAACTCAAATAAAATTTTTGAAAAGAAGGCTTACCATATATGTATATTAGGGTGTCCGTTATTTACCAAATTGATTATTTTTGACGAGACGCCCCCTAAACTTTTAGTTTTCCATCTAAAAAAAAAATATCAAACCATAAAAAGCCCTTAATTTTCATAATAAACCTTGCCCCAAACACAATACATTTCCCATTGAAATTACATGGGATTTTGCCACTTTTTACAAATATTTTTTTTTTTCTCTGGAACTTTCTCGTTTATAGGAATAAAAAAGTCATATTCTTGTACAGAATTGAATGCTCTACAAAAAACGTCGAACAAAACATTTGAATTTTACAAAAAAAAATTTCAATTTTCCGTAAAAGTTCGAAAATTCCAGATATTACACAGAAGTTTAATCTTGAATAACTTTTAAAGGGGTGAGTATATCGAAAAATTGTCCGGACGTTTTTTGTAGAGCATTCAATTCTGTACAAGTATATGACTTCTTTATTCCTATAAACGAGAAAGTTCCAGAGAAAAAAAAAAATATTTGTAAAAAGTGGCAAAATCCCATGTAATTTCAATGGGAAATGTATCGTGTTTGGGCTTCCTTCTGCCATTCCTTCCGTAAAATTTAGTGTTTCTGACGTTTTTTGTTAGTCGGTTAACGCACTTTTAGTGATTTTCAACATAACCTTTGTATAGGAGGTAGGCGTGGTTATTATCCGATGTATATAGAATGTATATAGTATATAGAAATACCTGAAAGAAACGACTCTATAGAGTTTGGTTGACATAGCTATAGTAGTTTCCGAGATATGTACAAAAAACTTAATAGGGGGCGGGGCCACGCCCACTTTTCCAAAAGAATTACGTCCAAATATGCTCCTCCCTAATGTGATCCTTTGTGCCAAATTTCATTTTAATATCTTTATTTATGGCTTAGTTATGACACTTTATAGGTTTTCGGTTTCCATTTTGTGGGCGTGGCAGTGGACCGATTTTGCCCATCTTCGAACTTAACCTTCTTATGGAGCCAAGAAATACGTGTACCAAGTTTCATGATGATATCTCAATTTTTACTCAAGTTACAGCTTGCACGGACGGACGGACAGACAGACATCCGGATTTCAACTCTACTCGTCATCCTGATCACTTTGTTATATATAACCCTATATCTGACTCTTTTAGTTTTAGGACTTACAAACAACCGTTATGTGAACAAAACTATAATACTCTCTTTAGCAACTTTGTTGCGAGAGTATAAAAATAATTATTGAGCTTAATTTTTTACCGTCCCTGATTTAACTTTTATACAAAACGTTTACATTTTTACACACATGCATGGTGTGTGCGTCAACGAAGGTTGAAAAAGTTAACATTAGAATGCATGTAACATGCAACATTTGAAACATGCGGCTACGTTGGTGTGGATTAGTTGAACTTATGCCTTCTTTTTGTCCTCTTTCTTTTATTTTTTTTTAAATTTTGTTCATTAAAAGTGTGAAAATGTGCAAAACTGCGTTGGTAGCATATGAATGAATGCCACAATCAGTTGCATATGTTGCACGTATGATTTATTTATACGAATTCACGTAGTACTCGCTTCGGCTCGTGTGGATTATTAATTTTTCAATATATTATTGTTGTTGTTATTCCACTGACGTAAAGCGGCTGCTGTGACTACTCATGCGGTAACTTGTTGGTCAAAATGTAACGGTACCAAAGAACCAGGTCACAAATATTCATAACTCATGCAAGCAAAATGTAACTGCTATTTAAGCCACAAATGATCACACCTGTATGTACATATGTGCTATTACATCTATTATTTCATGTAAGTTGCAGGGATTCCGGTTGGTACATTTAATGTGTTGAAACTGTTACACTAGCGGCAAAGAACATAAATAATATCAATGGTAGCAGTTAAGTCATCTGACTTTGCAAATGCTTGGCTGTTCATGTCTGTATTCAAATGGAATATCTAAAAGTGAACTTCCTATATAGATCTTTAAATATAGATCACTTTTAGATATTTCATTTAAATACAGACAAGAATAAAAAGGTCTAGATATATATATAAGCGTCTTATATATTCTTCTTATTTTAGTTTTAAAAAGTTGAAGGTACATTGCACAATGAATGAAAATAAATTCCATCGAAATAAAAATACTTACATAAAATCTGTTTCCTAGAAGGCATCCCACTTAACTCTGGCCTCACTTATACCAGTTCTTATAGGATCGACAAACCTTTCTGGTAAAACATCTGGCTATAGTAGTGACGGTCCAGTTCCTTTGTGACTTCAACGCTTACTCCCCTTTTGAGGCTATTGCTAGGAGAGCTTTTTACCGAAATTCGGCTGGGAGGGCTCATTCGCGATGTTATAATAAAAACATTATTTTCCAGAAACACCGCACGAAGCCAAAAAACCGTAATTAAGGTTGCGGACAGTTTACACACAAACCTACTATTAGATACATCTCTTCACCGGAAATCATAAAATTCCGTGTTTCCATGTATCAACATCACCACCTAATGCAAATGGTACGTAGTAGTGTGTATCCAAACCTTTCTAGTAAAATGTAATATTCTTAACAAAATGTGAGCTTACTACTTTTTGGAGTAAATACTCGTTCTTAACCAAAGGCTTTATATTAAAAATTTGTTTCCAATATTTTTTAATTATAATAATTTTGTGGAGTATTTTTTTCGTCGCAGAAGTGCTTGTAGGTCAGGCAATTGACATTCGCGTGCTTTGTTTGTCAATTGAATTCAAATGTATATATGGATGGTGCGTATGTACCATGACGCCTTGCTCAAGCACTTTCAAGACACATGAGATGCCCACATAAGATAGCATAATGCCGCAGTCATATACAAATATTTATAAGTATAGTTACACATACACAGATTTACAAATATCTGCAAATAAAAACAAGAAGCCAGTTTGCACGCGTAGCGACAGAGCGTCTCGAGTTTATCGACACCGACAGATCAATGCAAGTGGAAACACGTTTATGGCGAAGAAAAAGTTTTGCGGAAAATTATAAAAAGTGAAAAAATACACACGTTCAGCCATATATATTTACTTGATTTTATTATGCGTTACGCATTGGACGCACATGAAGTTTAGGAGGCCGTCGGCTGTCCATTGTGCTCCCCACATTGTCCACTTCTCAATGTGGTATGCGCCTTTTACGTTTTTGAATTGTGTGTAAAACAGTCGGAAGATCCGATATTCGGAAGATAACTGATAAAAACGAGAAAAAAGGTTTGGAAATCACTGCTTTGACAAACAAGCAATACAAAATGCAAATGTATAAGCCAGCTTTGTGTGTCTGGTGTTTAAATATAGATATGGGCTAACGAGTTTGTCGCTTAAGTCCTTTGTTTATTCGCTGTTGACAGCAAGTCGTGGTAAACTTTTCTTTGGCGGTACTATAAACACTTTTGAAAATCTTCTTGTCGCAAATAAAACTAATAAAGAATAATATTCGAGACCGTTGTCAATGATTTGCTTGTTACTTTAATGCGGGGATCAAACGGGTTTTGAAGGGGCATCCATATATGAACCTAATAATACTACCAGAAGCTGTACCACTAAGCTATACTTTTTATATCGTTATATAAATAGCAACGTGTCATATAACAAATTTGTGTAGAGTTTCTACATGCTGTTAGTATAAGCATTTATAGGTAACTTAAAAGTTGTTTTAAATTTTATTCAGAGGTAGTAGAAAGCACTAAAAAATATAAATTTGAGCGTTCCATATTAGAGAGTTGCTATGTGCTGAAAAATATTAACAGTCGCACTTGCTGCTTACAGACATATGTACATAAAGTAAATGATAAAACAAAACTCGCTTACGCTTACAATACGCCCTCACATATCAGCTCACTGGCCAAAGCAACAATGTTAGTCCTAAACAACTGCCGCGTTGTTGCCGCACCACAGTCTGTACACTCAACAGAGCGGTGTCGCTTCTTCACTTAGCAGCCACTTGCATGTATCGATATACTCTCAGCATAAATCCGGCTTCACTCGGTCCGTATGTTCCTAAATGCGATTTCTTTTATTTTTAATGCTTTCTTGTCATTATTATTGCACGCTTTGTATTTGTTGGTGTTGCTGGTGCACTCATGTCAATTAAATAATTTTAATTGCCTTTGCGTGTTTTTTCTGCGTTCACAGTCCGACACGGAGTACATAGAAATCCAACTAGGATGCACCATTGTGTTGGGAAATGCCTGCGGATTGCCACTAAAATGACCAGTAGCGACGAGTGATGTCGGTGGAACTATGTAGCACTGGAAAACGCTGACTCTGACATTTATCATGTAATTGCATTTAACGCACGAGCGGAACTGCTGTGCACACGAGTTCGTATGTGAGAGTTATGTATGTGGGTGAAATGGATAATAAGCCATTTGATTTGGATATGGTTAATGCTTGCAGAGTTAAAAAAAACTGTTGTAATTTTGAAATGATTTTTCCAAATCATTAAGTTTAGGTCGTGACGTGTGCCTCATGTGAGCCGTCTTTATATCACTGTTAGTGACAACGGATTTGACAAAATTAAAGAAATAGTTAAAGACCTGAATCAATTGCAAAAACAACGTCGCAAAAGATATACTTGAAAACCTACGTGAGATCCCTATATTCCTCAAGTACATCTTTGCTGTTGATGAGACGTGTTCGATCCAAATTGAAAACTGTGTGGCAGGTTCCTACTACGTGTGGTATTTCAGAGTCGTACTGTAAAGTTTTGACTTCAGCAGCAACCAAAGTGCATGAAGCATTACTCGCTGAGGGACATAAATAATGCATTAGTCTTGAAAATTTAAGTACAATACTCAGCTTAATTACACGAAAGCAGTCAGCAGTGGCGAATATGCGAAGAATGTCTACAAATAAAAAAAAATTAAAAAAACGAAATCGATTTTCAGCTTGACAGAGAAACAGCAGAGTATGCCATGGCATCTACATGAGCGGGATACAATTCTGTGTATAGTGCTGTGTGCGCGATACATTTTTCATGTTGCAAGCGGATCTTGCACAGCTTTTCAAAAACATTTTTTTTTGCTGTTTTACAACTTTTATTATTTTTTCTGACTCGTCTTATTATTATATTATTTTGTTGTTGTTGCGTTGTTCTTCATTTAGTTGTGTTGTTTTTTAAGCATTGAAGTTGGTGTGTGCGATGAGCCGCATTTGATTTTTTGCTTGTTTATTGAACCCTTCATGTCTTATGTTCGACTAATCACGCAATAAAATCTTCGCACTTACGTGTTGCTGCAACATGCCACAGTGATGCATGTAGGCACTCATACATACATACATATGTGTACTGCGGTCTACTATGTATTTGTATACATGCAATGTTGCTTGCTACTCAATTGCGCATAACACTTGCTGTGTCACGCAAGGTTGCAATATCACTACAAGATATTGCAATGACGTTTGAGAGTGTTTCTAATGTTTACTTTAAGAGCTTTCGGGATTCAACTCGAAGTACTGACGGATATTGACGACATTCTCTGATTTTCTGGTAAATGTATGCATAATGTCACTGAACTTTGAATATGTTTATTCTAGTTACTATACAGCTTTTAGACTGATAGTAGTCGTAATATGTAATTTTACTACAAAACTGAGATCCCTTTTTAGGATTTTGAGAAAAATTGGTTACAAAAATTTGAACTCCTCACCAGTCACAATGACACTTCTTGGGATTATGGGCACGAGATTGAAATACGCGTTCTCTACATTTCCAGCTAAACTTGTGCAGACATTTAGAGTTGAGGTTTCTTAACAATTAATCATCACCACAGTAAATTTCGGGACTGAAGTACTAAGACAAAGAGTATTTGATACACACACACATTTCCATGCATATGCTTATCATGTACTTATACACCTATGTATATGCATGGACTTGCTCAGTCAATAGCTGCTGAACTTCATGTTGTCACTTGGCATTTAACGCTTTTGGCTATTAACGACGATTAAAGTGCTAAATGCATGTTTCCACTGGATCGGTTAGCCTAAACTGATTCTGTTGACTGCGCAACTGTGTTAAAAAGCGGCACGAATCGTGTAAATGATTTTCCAGAAGTCGGTGTATTGGAACATATATTTATCCTTTTTGATGCTAATTTGCATAATAAGTAATTTCGTGGTAGAAGGTACCACATATACAGAAACATGCTTAGAAATAAGTCTGAAGAGCACGTAAAATTTTACTGATATTACTTTTTATTTCACTTAAATGGAAAATTTACACATTTTCTCAATTTTCGCATCACCGATCAAAACTTTCTAATCAGGTTAGCAAGCAAATATGACAATATCTTATTACATGCCATAAAAGCCACCTTCCTTTCAATCAGAGTTAAACGTTAAATTTCTTCTTATTTTTTACCGGCGCAGACACCTCTTCCGCGGTTATAACCGAGTTAACAGCAGCGCGCCAGTCGTCTCCTCTTTTCAAGCGCAGCCAGGTCCTTCTCCCCCAATGACAACAAGTTCTTGCTTTTCCTCTGCCTCCAGCTTTGGAGCTTTGTTTTATCAATAAAATGAATAAGCTTCAATTCAGCAACACATAAATAACTAGCAGCCTATTTCTCTAACATTATCAGTATATTAAAATCAATGAGAAAGCGATGTAACACCTACGAGATTTACCATTTTCTCACATTTCATTATTTTACGCACACATAATTACAAATAATAAATTAGTTATTGGCCGTACTTTTCTTTGTGCTGAATTGGTCAAAGAGGGTCACCGTGCTATTTGGCAAATCGAAAGCGGTTTTGAACCCACACTCTACCATTTTGTAGTCATGCACCTAGCACATCCGTTTAGGCACACGGTGAAAACGTGAATGAATATCCCAAGCACTGCCGGTTTATTCACTTACCTCTTCAACACCGTTAAGCGCTCAATTTATCAGCGCTATCGTTTTGATCAGCGCCACGCCAAAACGCATAGAAACTCTTACATACTCATACTTGTAGAATCGCATTCGCTTACTGTTGCTAAATTCAGTTGTAATTGCCCCACGAATCAGCGATAATTCACCTAGCTAAAGAGCCTTCATATACAACAAGCCTAAATTCTTATTTTCCAGCATTTTTCGATAGAAGTAGAATTCCTACTTTACTGTTTCTTTTGCACATAGCTTCGGCTTAGCTTGTTTGCTGTTTATTGGGTAATTGGTTCGTTGCAGAAGACTTATTTGTTGAAATAAAGCTTTAGAGGACGCACTCGCAGAGTCAAAGTCAGTAGGAAATATTTCGCGATACTTTTATTCGTATTTTTTTTTTTTGTATAACTGTTTGATAACAACACTTTTAGTAACTATATAAGGTGATGGTTTAGTTCAGCTCAGAGATGTGTGAATTTGAGGATAGCGGGACAATTTGGTCTATTGTCATTCAACCTAGTACGCATTTTACGAAATACACAATTAATCAAAGAAGATTAATAAGAACAGGTTATTGTGAAATTTCCACACTCAAATTGCACTACAATAGCCTGAAAATATCACTTGAGCCTATCGTGCAACATATGCACACAGATTCACTCACACAGAAACAAAGACACAATGCGCAGACGGGTATTGTCCGAAATTTGTCACTCTGTCGCCATACTCAAAATGACAACAAAGTTGTAAATCTTCAAATCACATACACAGAAGAAGGCCTTCCAGCTTTGGCTTTTCCAAGATGCATCAGCCACCAGGCGTTTTGTCATGGTCATTACAACAGCAACCCTCAATTGATTTGAACCGAAATCTTGCTCAAGAGCTATGCGCATCTGCTGTGATTCGTGTGACGACGATAGCATAAGCTGGTCGGCGAGAGAAGCGTTTGCGTCGTCAGCAATGCGCCGAGATGCACTTTGATCTTCGGCGAGTTCTTATATTTTGCAGAATTAGTTTGTGTGTTTGATAAATCATCAAGCAAACGATTTGCCGTTCGAATTAGCTTTTCAGCCGCCTACAGTGGTGAGATTATTAATGAATGCTTATGAATATTTTAGTTTTTATTATTTCTGGTTCATATGTACATGTATGCCAATTTATTTGTCAAAACAAAACCGAATTATTTAGATATTAATAGAGAATAGACTCGGCTCTTTTCCTGTACTTCTTCACTCCAAGGGTAAATGTTATAAATAAAACTAAAGCATAAACTTAAACTTTGTGCTTCAGATTACGTTAAGCTGGGTAATGTTATATTTATATAAATTTAATAAAAGATCTTATAGTGCTTGAAGTCTATTAAGGAAAATATAACCGAAATAGCTGACCTTGCGTTGCGAAAGCTGAACATTTCCTGTGCAGACTGTACTATAAACGCTCAAAATTATGCGATTTTTGCTGTCCCTAATTCCAGCGGATATAACTCCGGATTCGTTTCAGTTATGTCGATCTGACTGTTGTTTGAGTCACTTTATACATTGTGAAGTTTTCATCGAGATATCAAGTTTATAAATATATTTATGAAATTTATCACCACAGTTGAAGATATGGTCAAAGATGCCTTTCAGGGACAGCTACAATTAGATCATCATGCATTCTTTCTGCAAATTATAAATTCCTTTAGAAAACTTTTTTCTAAAAATTCCTGCAATCTGGGAGATTTAATTGAATAATTTCTATGAAATTTTTTTTATAATTTATGAGTGGTTTCCGGTAATTAATTTTTTATTTATACATCTAAATACCTACAACTCTGAATATGAAAAATCACACATTAAATTTGCCATCGTTAACCGGTGAAGTAACGGCTTACTTTAAGAAGTGTCAGCCATTAGGACGTCAAACAAGGCTATCAATCAATTTTTATGGCGCAATTATCTCTTGAACTAACTGGCTAGTAATGTTCGTTGTTCTACCTTTAAATACAACACAGTGCATTTTCATAGGGTAACAAGTAATGAAGGGCTAAGTTCGGGTGTCACCGAACATTTTATACTCTCGCATGATAAAGTGATAATGGAGATTTCATTATCCGTTATTTACACATTTTTTTATTTTGTTGTAAAATTAAATAGAATTAAATTCTGAGAGATTTACCGATATTTTCGGTGAAAAATTAGGTTAGGTTAGGTTAGGCACTGAGTTCTTCGTGTTCGATATCAGGGACCTTGAAAAGTTATAGTCCGATCACGACAATTTTTCCACAAGGGATACCTCAGCTCAAATACCGTATTTGTGTAAAGTTTTATTCCGCTATCATCACTGGTTCCTAATGTATGTATTATACAGAGAAGGCATCAGATGGAATTAAAAATAGCGTTATATTGCAAGAAGGCGTGGTTGTAAACCGATTTGACCCATATTTCGTACATGTCACCAGGGTGTTAAGGAAATATTTATTATATACCGAATTTCATTGAAATCGGTGCAGTAGTTCCTGAGATATGGTTTTTGGTCCATAAGTGGGCGACGCCACGCCCATTTTCAATTTTTAAAAAAAGTCTGCGTGCAACTTCCCTCTGCCATTTCTTCCGGAAAATTTAGTGTTTCTGACGTTTTTTATTAGTCGGTTAACGCACTTTTAGTGATTTTCAACATAACCTTTGTATGGGAGGTGGGCGTGGTTATTATCCGATTTCTTCCATTTCTGAACTGTATATGGAAATGCCTAAAGGAAACGACTCTATAGAGTTTGGTTGACATAGCTATAGTAGTTTCCGAGATATGTACAAAAAACTTAGTAGGGGGCGGGGCCACGCCCACTTTTCCAAAAACATTACGTCCAAATATGCCCCTCCCTAATGCGATCCTTTGTGCCAAATTTCATTTTAATATCTTTATTTATGGCTTAGTTATGACACTTTATAGGTTTTCGGTTTCCGCCATTTTGTGGGCGTGGAAGTGGGCCGATTTTGCCCATCTTCGAACTTAACCTTCTTATGTAGCCAAGAAATACGTGTACCAAGTTTCATAATGATATCTCAATTTTTACTCAAGTTACGGTTTGCACGGACGGACAAACGGACGGACGGACAGACAACTCTACTCGTCACCCTGATCACTTTGGTATATATAACCCTATATCTGACTCTTTTAGTTTTAGGACTTACAAACAACCGTTATGTGAACAAAACTATAATACTCTCTTTAGCAACTTTGTTGCGAGAGTATAAAAATTTTAAGGGTTGATTATCGCTTAGGCATATGGAAAATAGATAGTAGCCGATTTTCAGACCTACTGAATACGGATATAAAATTTGGTAAAAATCGCTTCGGAGTAGTACGGGAATTAGCATTTTGACATAGAAATTTTATATATGTATTAGAAAAATTGATTTTTTTTTTAAATACTTTAAAGACGAATTGTATTTTTCCTACACAAGACACTTTCGCTTTTTGGGATTTCAAATTAAAAAAATTAAATAAATATTTATAACATGTCAGCGTACATGTATACTTATGGATTGGTTAAAATTGTTATTTGTAATTGTTCAACTTAGTGCAATAGCTAAAATAAGTGTTGGCGGGCTAATATTCATATCACCTCACTGCGAAGTACTGGGAACATTGGAATTGAAACGTGTTTGCATTGGCACCTATCCTGAAGAAATAAACGCTAAGTATCAAGATGAAATAATGGAAATAGGAGCATTATACGCGATATTTCAACTAATCGGTCGCAGTAACAACGATTATTTAATTGCGCATTATTTCAGCCCGCTGATCATGTGCGATAAAGCTATCTTTATCACAATAGACGAAATAAACTGTACAACTAAAAATGAAATAACAGAACAATTTACAATTCCTAAAAATTTAATGATTTGTATATATGAAAATTTGCAAATGGTAGATGACCTACTGAAATTATGTACTGGAAAACAAATGAATCCGTCAGAATTCGTAGCTTTACAATATAACTTAGATAGTGAAGCAACGGTTGTAAGTAACACAGATGCTGTCATGTGTAGAATGCCTGTTTATTTCATAGTATCAACAATATTGTATTTAATAGAAAAAACAAAAATTCTTGTACTAATATTTGACTAACAAATAAACTTTTAAAATGCAAGTGCTCATAAATATATACTCGATATATAAATTAAAATGGCTACTGATTTTATTTATAATTTATTAAAGATACGACTTTAAGAAATGACTAAATAACAAGGAGTAAAAAGCAAAAATAAAAATAGATCGAGTTAACAAAATTGTGTGAATCTGTAGTAAAAACAGTTGCCGCAGCATGTGAATCTGTAGTAAGAAGTATGTATTTATTTTTAAATGGATAAATTAATCGCATATCTCTTTTACATTTTCATTCAAATGTACATACATATGTATGAATGCATTTGCTATGATGAAATAATATTAGGTTGTCAAAAAAGTCTTGCGGTATTTTCGCTAGTTGGCGCTGAAAGCGCGTAGTTCTAGTTTTATTCGTCGCATCGGGTCGTGCTATACCTTTTTGGAAAGCTCACGCGCTAACACGTGTTTGATTGATTTTTGTTTTTTTTAAGTCGTTCGTGAGTTATCGCGTCGCAAACATGGAGCAAAATAAAGAGAAAATACGGCATATTTTACAGTACTACTACGATAAAGGCAAAAATGCATCTCAAGCCGCCAAAAAAATTTGTGCAGTTTACGGACCCGATTCAGTTTCCATTTCCACCGCACAACGATGGTTTCAACGTTTTCGTTCTGGTGTAGAGTTGGTCGAAAATGCGCCACGCTCCGTCGAAAATTGCGATAAAATCGCTGAATTGGTCGAAAGAGACCGGCATAGTAGCAGCCGTAGCATCGGTCAAGAGCTGGGCATGAGTCATCAAAAATTCATTTCAATTTCAGTAAAAAAAAAAAATAATAAAAAAATTTAATAAAAATACCGCAAGACTTTTTTGACCTGGCTGACTTCCTAAACGTATTTTGCTTTGTATTCGAACAATGTAGCACATTCCCAAACGCAGTTGCACAAACTTTGACAATGTATCATATTCCTAATGGCAACCCTGCCCGATAAATGCGCAGAAAAAAGCAATCGGCGCATCACTAACATTGTTGATGCATTTATTCAATAAAATGGCGACCGAAGGAGAGAGGTGAGCAAATTTTTAAACTTTTTACTTTTTTACAATATTAGAAGTTGAAATCTCATTTTTATAGCAATAAAAAGTGGACGCACGAGCGCAAAAGCCTTTTACTCGCAATAAGGTTGGATATGGAGCCAGATTTCCAATCAAAAAGAAAAACGCGTGTGGTCTTGTGGCAGGCGGTGTTGCAGAAAATTAAGGACACCGACTTAGAATTTTCCTTCTCGCGTGATGACATTTCACGGAAATTCCTCAACCTCATGGTGACCTACAAGCGCATCAAAAAGAGGAACAACACCTCAGGCGAAGCTGCGACGGCGTGGGAATATTTCGACGAACTAGACAAAGTGTATGGGTCTCGGAGCGATATAACTGTGCCGGAAAGTAACCTCGACTCTTCGATGAGTTCAATATTTAATTCATTAACGAACGAAAATGCAGAGTCAGCAGATTCCTTGTTCAGTGAGAACATTGGTGCCGCTCCGCCAAGAAAACGCTCTCGAAATGTTTTAGACTTTTTGCAAAACGAATCTACATATGAGAAGGAGTTATTGGATGACCTGCTAAAATGCGAGAAAGAAAAAATTGAAATAGAAAAACAAAAACTCGATGAAATTAAAAAGCTCACGAAGCTCTTCTATCACTTAATAAGTAAATACCCGTACATAACATTTTTACCTTAAACCGATCTCAATTTTTTAGAGTTCATATATACATATTATAACCAAATAAAATAACTGCGTTCATTTAATGAATTAAAATAATTTAATACATAAACGTAATTGAATGAAAATGATTTATTTAATAAAAAATTATTTGTTTAATAAAAATTGTTTATTTAATAAAAATAATTTATTTAGCTAAGCTGACAACAAATTAGTCAGCCTTTCTCTTTTTGCTCTTGCTTCGCTTCGTTGGTTTCCATCAGCTGGAAGCGTGTTGATCTCGGTGTGAGGCACGTTTTCAATAATCACCCCGTCAGGATTTCCTTTGTGTTCCAATATATAGTTATGAAGTACGAAACAAGACATAATAATATTCTTTGCCAATTTAATATCGTGAACTTCTAAAAAATTTAATATTCTGAACTTCTTTTTTAGCACACCAAATGCTTGTTCCACACACACTCTGGTCGAACTTAAAATGTTATTGTATGTTGTTTGGGCTTCAGATAGGAACCCATTGTCTTTGTAAGGTACCATTAAATACGTTTCTAAAGGATACGCTGCATCACCAAGCAAATAACATTCTGGAGGAAATGAAATGAGACCATTTACAATTGCTCGCATATTGCTATCAGCAACAGCCTGAAATAATTAGATGCGTTATTTGAGAAATATTAATTTCAGATTTAAATTTTTACTTGTACTATAACAGAATGTGTTCCCTTCCGATTGTAGTAACTAATGCCATCCTTGGTCGGCTGCAAAATTTTTATATGAGTCCCATCAATACATCCCAAAACATAAGGGAATGGATGTGATCGGTAAGACTCAAAAGCTTCCATAACCCTCTTTTGGGTAAGCTCAGTCGTTGGAAATGCAATAATCTGCTTCTGCGCAGATATAATTTGTATGCATTGAATAAAGCCTCTGTAACAAGCTCCCATTCCAATATTGAAACGATCACTAACTTCGCGAAAGCTGCTCTGATTGGAAAGTTTCCATATTGTCATATAGAGACACTTCTTCAACGAACTTCGGGGACGTCCAGTAGATAGCTTACTCCATAAAGGTTCGAACATACAGTATAATTTATGGAAAATATAGTAATAATAATATAACTCTAAGAACGAAATAAAATTTCTTACCTCGAAAGTTGAGATTTGCATTCGGAAATGACTATAAAACACGTCATTTGGCATCCTATTTATGGTTTCCAAATATTTTTTATTTTTTGGTATGGTTCTTGGCACTTTTTTCTGCGCAAATAATGCAGCTGGTCTTTTACGCTTTCGTAAAATTATTTTCGATATTAACAATGAATTTCTTGTTTGACCATCAATTAAATTCAAAATTTCTTCTATTAAAATATTTTCTTTGGCCATTGTTGCGCATTAGAGATGTGCCTAAACGCAACAGTGTTGCAAAGTTTATTTATACAAAGTTTAGGCCAAGCAATGTTGCAAAGTATTGAGTGTGTATACATACGGCATAAAAACATTGTAACCAGACGTTTAGGAAGTAAGCCTATTTTATCAAATTTGTTTATTATAAATAACCTTGTTGTCTGTGTATAATTGAAAAATATTTTTTTTTAATTTCTACCAATGAAAAAGCGTTTTTGTTTGAGTCATAACTCAATGCGAATAGATATTAAATAAGCGTGTATAACGTAATGTCAAAAATCGAAATTTAGAATCCCGACAGTCAAAATACCGACAAATCACAACACCGACAAATTAAGAAATGTTGACGTTGTTCGGCGAGGCCCTGCGGCCTTTGCACTCCGGCCACGAGCACGCTCAGGATCATAACCCTTAGCCAGTAGAATTCTTTTTTTTGTCCTTCGTTATTTTGATTTAGCTGCATATTTAAATTTTATCGATATTTTTATGTATCGGCATTTTGAACTTCAGTATTTTAAGTGTATCACAATAAATAACACAAAACACAGAAACAGACAATTCTTGAGAAAAACTAGAAGCATCTGATTTTGACATTACGGGCACAAACACTTTTTCGTAAGAGGAAGCACGCTCCGCACAACCTTCTATAACTCATGATTTCAGCCAAAACCATTGTTTTCGGATAACATTTAATTTTATTTAGAATTTTCTTATGCATGCACGGTAGTAGATCATGAAGTATTAGCGTGCAACGTTCCTTGGTTGCAAACTTCAATATTATGTTTTAAATGCAGCATCTGCATCAAACTGGGCGAAAAACTTTAAAGATCTGTCTAGAAACAGAATCTAAGTAAGAACAAAACTGACTTTTTCTTTAACTGTGAAAAATATGATAATATCATACAATACATAATTTTCGTGATGTTTGTGCTCAAAATTATTTTCATTTCATTTATCTTGATCTGGAAATTAACTACCATTACACAATGTCTTCGGCTGAACCTTTGCGTTCTCGTATTAGATAAGAAAAAATAGTCAGTGGTGACCTCTGATGACTTCAGTATTACTGTGTCCAAAAAGGTAAGGTGACATTTGAATTTAAACTGCGCGCGTCGAAGGATTTGGAGAATTATTTTTTTTTAGGTTGGTAGTACTGTCAGTCACATTTATGTCAAATTTCATGTCAAAATATTCATTAGTGTTTGAGATACGTGTCGTTTTGTGAGCTGCTAAAAGTGAGTTTTTCGTTTTTTGCGATGTCGAAATTTGTTGAGCAAAGAATTTGCATTCAATTCCGTTTACGGAATCAATTTTCTGGTGCGGATACGTTGAGGATGGTGCAGAAAGCCTTTGATGATGAGGCTATGTCTAAAAAAAATGTTTACAAGTGGTACAGTGTGTTTCAAACCGACCGTGAACGTGTCGAAGGCGAAGAGCGTCCAGGGCGACCATCAACCTCAACCGACGAAGCTCACGTTCAACAAATCAAAGATTTGGTGTTGAAACACCCTCAATTAACAATTAGAGACCTTACTTATGAAGTTGGCATATCGAAAGGCTCAGCCAATACCATTTTGAAGGATGTTTTGGGCCTCAAGCGCGTCAAATCTCGACTGGTACCGAAAATATTGAATTTTTTGGAAAAAAGGCGTCGCGTTGAAGTGTGTGAAACGATGCTTTCCGACTACCAGGGTGTCATGAAACGCATTATAACTGACTATGAGACTTGGATCTATACTTACGACCCCGAAACAACCGATCAATCGAGCGAATATCGTGCCAAAAGAGAGCCGAGACCAAAAAAATCGCGCCAAAGTCGCTCAAAAATCAAGGTCATGTTGACTGTTTTCTTCGATTATCGTGGTGTTGTGCATTATGAATTCCTTCCAACCGGTCAAACAGTTAACAAGGGATATTATTTGAAAGTTATGCGTCGTTTGCGTAAGGCTATCCGCCTAAAAAGGACGGAATTGTGGAAAGACAATTCTTGGTTTTTACACCACAATAATGCACCATCCCATACTGCCCTCGTAATTCGTAATCATTTCGCCAAAAACTCAACCCATATCGTTCTGCAACCACCGTATTCACCTGATCTGGCGCCGTGCGACTTTTGGCTGTTCACCAAGCTCAAAAGACCGCTCCGGGGACACCGTTTTTATACGATAGAGGAGATTCAAGCCGCAGCGAAGACGGAACTGAAGGCCATCCCGGAAAGTGACTACAACGAAGATTAAAAAACCCGTTGGCATAAGTGCATTGCATCGGGAGGGGATTACTTTGAAGGGGATGAAATTGATTTGGAAGAATAAATAAAGAATTTTCAAAATAAATACAATGCCACCTTATTTTTTTGGCACAGTAGTATATGATTAAAGAAGTATGTTTATCTATCTACATCTTTATTGAAAATTGGGGACATTTCGACCGCGAATGGCAAAATAAACAGTCCTGTTCATCGTAAACAGGCTCTCTTTCTACATGAGAATGTACACCGACGTCGCTACGGCTTAATATACCAACACAAGCTACAAACTGCTGACTGGATATGTGTTTATGAAATTAATTAGATATTGCTAGAGAGGGTATATGAAAATTATTTTATCTGTTACAAAAATTAAATAAACCACTCCGATTTTCAAAAATATATACTTGCAGCCTTATTTACATTTCTTTGTTTGTGAAAATAATAATATCTCTTTAATGGAAATTAAAGTTAAGAGGAAGGCTATATTAAAGTCATTATAAAACTCAACTAATTATGTGATATAATTATAGATACATACGTTTGCTTACATACTATGAACGGACCGCTGAGAATTTGCTACTTTATGACAAGTAATTAATCCCTTTTTATTTCAAACAACATTTTTAGTTATACTTAAATGATGTCAATCCGTCTGATGCGATTAAAAGCGACACAAACACGCATACAGAAACAAAAGTACATAGATACGGTTGGGTCGTAGCACTGCTGCTTATTGCATTTGTGGGACTTTTTGCAAGACGCCGACACGCCGACGAGATTATGATGGCAGCGGAGACAATGTGACGCCAGTCAATGCAGAATGCTACTACATCGTTGACGGTGCCTGGGCTCAAGTTGTCCCATCAGAGTGGCTAACGAAACCGGTTTGAATTACGTATGAAATTTACTGACACTTGCTTTTGTTGTTTTCTCATAATGTTTTTGCGCAGTGCAACGTAAACGCACTCGTTTGCACATTTTAATAAATTAATCACATGGAATCGAGTTTGTGGCTTAAGTCTTTCGTATGTTGCTTACGTTGCAGCCGATGGTTTGTTGAAAACTAAATCATCGGTCATAAAATGTTGAAGCTGTAAATTATTGTGATTTTTTACTGAGTCCGAGCCTAGAAAAATATTACGCACATACATATGTGCTTATATGAAAAAAATATTAGTATAATGGTTGTCTTTATTAACTCAACCTGATTTGGCTTTGCTGATTTTCAACAGTTGTTTATGTGATAATAAGTTGTATTTATTTATGCCTGCCTAATTTATTAATATTAATTTTATGTGCAATTTTACAGCGAGGTCGGACAGCATTACATATTCTAGATTCTCAAGGAGAAAAAAATGGGTTGAGAAAAGAGCATAAGATTACAATATAGAAAAACGCTGCAATTATCCAAAATGTGAAAAGTTGCAATTGAAGAAAATTGTTTTGGAATCCTCATTATTTTTGATTAAATTTAAATCACCTTATAATAGCTTTACCTGAAATAAAAATTTGTGCAGTATTTTTCGAATATACATATATAAAAAATTCAGAGTTGGCCACATCGAAATTTTATATTTAATCTTACCGTTCAATTGTATAAGAATCATAGACTGGTGTTTTTCTTTATGAAATAAAATTGTCAATAATCAAAGGTGTTAGAGCTGGCCTCGGCAAGATAAAGCCATCTGTGCTGAAAAGTTGGCAAGTGTAATCCATATAAAGTACACATAAGGCGCCACTTGAACTGTGAACACTAATTGACTTACAGTTGTAGAACTAAAACAAAAAGTATTCTTAAATAATTTAGTTATCCGTGAAATAAATAGTACTGAAATTGTATAGTACTTAAAAAACTGTCCTTGTTTTTTTTTTGTTTACCGGCACTCTGTGGACATTTATTTTTATCTTTACACGTACTTATTTTTACCTACGGACCTACCACAGAGAATATTTTATATTACAACAAAATCTTTCATACACTTAAATTATTCTACACTTCTCACAACTATATTCACACTCGAACGACTTATCTTCGGCCTCTTCTTTCTCACGCCACGACCATTGTCTGCAGCAACATCTTAAATCACATAATTTTTAATGTTTTCCATAATTTATGTTGAGTGTGCAAAATATGATCGTAAAACATGCAACGCGTGTTGCAGTCAACTTGTGCGACGTCACAGTGAAGATGCGAAGTTTTCGAGAAAGAAAATAAACACTTACGTGAATTAAGGTGGATCATTTATTGAAAAAAGAGATACATATGTTGTGTAGTCTAAAAAATATTTTCGTATTTTGTCAATAGATGTCGTTGCAGTCATATCTAGTGGTGCCGATGATATTGTATCATATCTCCATTTAGCCAAAAAAAATGTTAAATTCGGGGAAGTTAAGAAAAAAGTTACAGCTGTTCAAAATTTAGTGAAAATAATAAAGGGAAGAACGCAACGCAAGCCACCAATAAAATTTGTGAAATTTACCTAGACGATGCTGTATCAGTTCGTGTGGCAACACAATGGTTCGCTCGATTTCGTTCAGAAAATTTCGAAATTTCGGTTTACACTGATGAAAGTTTTAACAAGACTTACTATATAAACACAAATTAGTGGCACAGTGTGTACCTGATCTAATACTTTAAAACAATTATATAAAACTCTGATAAGTTGGATATGTCTTTTAAGAACGATTATGTTTTTGTTTTACAATTGTATAATGAATGGCGTCACCCTAATGAAACCACATTTAAAACTGCTTTTGTCTGTTATGCAACTACTACATGTTCATAAATACATAGCCGTAATTCTTTTAGTAATTACTGATGTTGTGACACAACTCTTTCCAAATCTATATTATTGTTTGGTACTAAGAACACTAATTTGAGGTTATGCTTGCATTGTTGTTGAGGTAAAGGTTAAAAATATTAAACGAGACACTAACATTATGCATGGAAGTGATGTTCTTTATGTCTACTCAACGAGAAAGGATATATATTTACTTTTTAATTTTTCGCCTACAAAAAGAAAGAGTTTCATAACTTTTCTTTACTACTCGCAAAATAATAAAAATCAAAATTAAACGATTAATTTGTGAGGAAAAAAATATAAATTAAAAAATAATTACTGAGCATGATTTTTTGGTTCAGTTCCTAATATCTGTTACCGTTCCTGATTTAAGTTTTATACAAAACGTTGAAATATTCGAAAATTTTTTGTTTTTTTCATATAAAAAACTTTAATTTGGAGCATAGCGCGTATTATTTTATTTACAAAATATGTTTCGCTCTAACAATCTCATCAATAATGTCGTTTTTCTGTATAATTTATAGTTAGACACTGTTAAATATGCGTTTTCGCCAACTAATATGAAGCACCAAAACATAAGTCATAGCGTGTAAATTATAGCCAGCGTTTTAAAACCACTTAGGAATATGAACACACATTGCATATATGATTTTGTATGAACAACGATACAAAATTCGAGTCAGTGTGCATGCAGATATACGAACAGATAGAGGGAAGTCGGGGTACAAGCTATGTGAACTTCATATCGTACAGCTGCGAGAAAGAGCTCGTGTCAAAACGATTTATGTTCACACTTGCTGCCACCATTATCACACATATAAAAACGCACAGATAGGTACATGTAGACATAAGCTTATAAATATACATTAATGTATGTATACGGTAAACTTATGAGTTTAAAGCAACGGTTAATGGCTGGTTGCAGTAAGCGCCACATATTCGTTATGCGGCCATCATTTACCATACACACACGAACACATGGAAACACACACTCCTACGTGCTCTGTTTGCCAGCGAAGTTTGAAGTACTTAACATTAGTATGCATGCAACACGCAACATTTACAACATACGGCGACGTTGTTTGTCGTGTGTGGATTAGTTCTTTTCTTCTTTCAATTTTGTCCACTTTGTTGTGCTTATGTACCTGAGTCTAGCTTATTTGCTTATTTGTGTTGCATTAGAAGCGGGAAAAATGTGCAAAACTGCGTAGATTTAATATGAATGAATGCCACAATCAGTTGCATATGCTGCACGTACGAATTTTTCAATAGATTGTGTTGTTTTTGCGGTGACGTAAAGTGGCTGCTACTCATGCGGTAAATTGTTGGTCAAAATGTAACGGTACCAAAGAACCGGGTCACAAATATTTATAACTCATGCAAGCGATATGTAACTGCTGTTTAAGCCACAAATCATCACACCTGTACATCTATGTAAATGCATGTAAATTGGATTCCGGTTGGTAAACTTAATGTGTTGAAAATATTACACTAGCGGCAAAGAACATAAATATTATCAATGGTAGCAGTTAAGTCATCTGACTTTGCAAATGTTTGGTTGTTCATGTCTGTATTCAAATGGAATATCTAAAAGTGAACTTCCTATAAAGATCTTTCAATATAGATATTTCATTTAAATACAGACAAGAACAAAAAGGTCTAGATATATATATATTAGCGTCTTATATTATTTATTCTTCTTATTTTAGTTTTTAAAAGTTCAAGGTGCATTGCAGAATGAATGAAAATAAATTTCATCGAAATAAAAATACTTACAAAAAATCTTTTTCCTAAAAGGCATCCCACTTCACTCAGGCCTCTCTTATACCAGTTCTTATAGGATCAACAAACCTTTCTGGTAAACCATCTGGCTATAGTAGTGACGATCTAGTTCCTTTGTGACTTCAACGCTTGCTCCCCTTTTGAGGCTGTGGCTAGGAGGGCTTGTTACCGAAATTCGGCTGGGAGGGAATTATTCGCAATGTTTTCGCTGCGGCTTATTTCTTACTTGTTGAGCGAGCTCGCCTTCTCTCGCATGTTCCTAGAATGAGATATTTCTTAGAAAAATAATTTTTTTTTTGAAAATATTAATTTTTTTTATTAACTGTACGAGTAAGTCGGGTTAAATACCCCATCTATTATTATGGATGCAATTATTTCTTTTCACTCATCGTTGATGTTATTACACTTCAAAAAATATTAGAATATGTTAGTCTCAAAAGAGGTAAACTCTGATCTGATACACAGATATAACGTAAATAAAATATTATTTTCCAGAAACACCTCACAAAGCCAAAAACCCGTAATTAAGGTTAAGAAACAGTTTACACACAACACACTATCTTCACCGGAAATCATAAAATTCCGAGTTTTCATGTAGTGTGTATCCAAACCTTTCTAGTAAAATGTAATATCCTTAATAAAATGTGAGCTTACTACTTTTTGGAGTAAATACTCGTTCTTAACCAATGATTTTATTTTAAAATTTTGTTTCCAATATTTTTTAATTATAATAATTTTATGGAGAATTTTAAGCTTTTCGTGATTATTTTTTTTAATAATTTTTACGCCTATTTCAAAATTGCTTTCTAATTATCCAAGGGAAATAGTAAGAATTGAAGTTATTAACTCTCCGAGATACTTTATTTGAATTGTATTTTTAATATTTATACTATTATAAATTTAGAATAAGAAGTGTAATGCAAATATATTATCTATTTCAATTATTTTTTTTTATCACTTTAATAGGAACTGAACTGACTCCAATAAAGCCAAACTTACTTATCAGCTTTTTACATCAAAACTCTTCTAATTATTAGTACTATTTGACACTTTGCCGTGCATATTGTCTAAAATCTCCACAGATCAACTGTGATAAATTTATTAGCGATCAACAATTTTTCAGCATAAGTGGAGTGCATGATATGTAAAGTCTTCTTCCAATAGACGTGATTCAAAGGAAAATTTGGAAAAATGAAAAAGTAATCAAATGAAAAATCGAGCAATCAGCTTGCACTTAGAATAGTAGTGATTTCTGAATAATTCACATGGGTCGCAGAAGTGCTTGTAGGTCAGGCAATTGACATTCGCGTGCTTTGTTTGTCAATTGAAATCAAATGTATATATGGGAGGTGTGTATGTACCATGACGCCTGGCGCACGCACTTTCAAGACGCATCAGATACCCACATAAGATAGCATAATGCCGCAGCCATATACAAATATTTATAAGTATAGTTACACATACACAGATTTACAAATATCTGCAAATAAAAACAAGAAGCCAGTTTGCACGCGTAGCGACAGAGCGTCTCGAGTTTATCGACACCGACAGATCTATGCAAGTGGAAGCAAGTTAATGGCGAGGAAAAAGTTGTACAGAAAATTATAAAAAGTGAAAAAATACACACGTTCAGTCATATATATTTACTTGTTTTTATTATGCGTTATGCATGGTACGCACATGAAGTTAAGCAGGCCGTCGGCTGTCCATTGTGCTCCACACATTGTCCACATCTTAATGTGGTGTTCGCCTTTTACGCTTTTGAATTGTGTGCAAAATAGGACGAAAATTCGATATTTGGAAATAAAAGCGAGATAAAACTATTGGAAATAACTGCTTTGACAAAGAAACAGCACAAAATGCAAATGCATAAGCCAGCTATGTGTGTCTGGTCTTTAAATATAGATATGGGCTAACGAGTTTGTCGCTTAAGTCCTTTGTTTATTCGCTGTTGACAGCAAGTCGTGGTCAACTTTTGTTTGACGGAACTACAAACACTTTTGAAGATCTTCTTGTCACAAATAAAACTAATAAAGAATAATGTTCGAGACCTCTGTCAATGATTTGCTTGTTACTTTAATGCGGGGATCAAACGGGTTTTGAAGGGGCATCCATATATGAACCTAAGTCGATACTACCAAAAGCAGTACCACTAAGCTATACTTTTTAAATCATTATATAAATAGCAACGTGTCATATAACAAATTTGTGTAGAGTTGCCACATGCTGTTAATTTAAGCATTATGGGTAACTTAAAAGTTGTTTTGAAATTTATTCAGAGGTAGTAGAAAGCACTAAAAAATATAAATTTGAGCGTTCCATATTAGAGAGTTGCTATGTGCTATGAAAAATTTTACCCAGTCGCACTTCCTGCTTACAGACATATGTACATAAAGTAAACGATAAGACAAAACTCGCTTACAATACGCCCTCACATATCAGCTCACTGCCCAAAGCAACAATGTTGGCCCTAAACAACTGCCGCGTCGTTGCCACACCACAGTCTGTACACTCGGCAGAGTGCTGTCGCTTCTTCACTCAACAGCCACTTGCTTGCATCGATATAATCTCAGCATAAATCCGGCTTCACTTGGCCCGTATGTTCCTAAATGCGATTTTTTTTATTATTAATGCTTTTTGGTCATTATTATTGCACGCTTTGTGTTTGTTGGTGTTGCTAGTGCACTCATGTCAATTAAATAATTTTAATTGCCTTTGCGTGTTTTTTCTGCGATCACAGTCCAACATGGATTACATCGAATTCAACTAGGATGCACCATTGTGTTTGCGAATGCTTGTGGAATGCCACACATGACCAGTAACGACGAGTGATGTCGGGGGAACTATGTTCCACTGGAAAACGCTGACTCTGACATTTATCATGTAATCGCATTTTACGCACGAGCGGAACTGCTGTGTACCCGCGTTCGTATATGAGAGTTATGTATGTTGGTGAAATTGATAATAAGCCATTTGGCTTGGATAGGGTTATTGCTTTGTAAGTGTTGTAATTTTGAAATGATACAAACCATTAAGTTTACGTCGTGACGTATGCCTCATGTGAGCCGTCTTTACATCACTGTTAGTGACAACGAATTTGACAAAATTAAAGAAATAGTTAAAGACCTGAATCAATTGCAAAAACAACGTCGCAAAAGATATACTTGAAAACCTACGTGAGATCCCTATATTCCTCAAGTACAACTTTGCTGTTGATGAGACGTGTTCGATCCAAATTGAAAACTGTGTGGCCTCATCAAGCGCTGCCTGAGTTTTGCCACCAGGTTCCTACTACGTGTGGTATTTCAGAGTCGTACTGTAAAGTTTTTACTTCAGCAGCAACCAAAGTGCATGAAGCATTACTCGCTGAGGGACATAAATAATGCATTAGTCTTGAAAATTTAAGTACAATACTCAGCTTAATTACATGAAGTAGCCAGGAGTAGCGAATATGCGAAGAATGTCTACAAATAAAAAAAAATTAAAAAAAAACCAAATCGATTTTCAGCTTGACAGAGAAACAGCGGAGTATGCCATGGCATCTACGTGAGCAGGATGCAATCCTGTGTAAAGTGCTGTGTTTAGTGCGTGATACATTTTTCATGTTGCATGCGGTTCTTGCACAGCTTTTCATATACATTTCTTGCTGTTTTACAACTTTTATTATTTTTCTGACTCGTCTTATTATTTTATTAATTTGTTTTTGTTGCGTTGTTCTCTATTTATTTGTGTTGTTTTATAAGCATTGACGTTGGTGTGTGCGATGAGCCGCGTTTGATTTTTTGCTTGTTTATTGAACCCTTCATGTCTCATGTTCGACTAATCACGCAATGAAATCTTCGCACTTACATGTTGCTGCAACATGCAATTTTGATACATGTAGGTACTCATATATACAGACGTATGTGTACTGCGGTCTACTATGTGTTCGTATACATGCAATGTTGCTTTCTGCTCAATTGCGCATAACACTTGCTGTGGCACGCAAGGTTGCAATATTACTACAAGATGTTGCAATGAGTTTTGAGAGTGTTTCTAATGTTTACTTTAAGAGCTTTCGGGATTCAACTCGAAGTGCGGACGGTTATAGACGACATTCTCTGATTTTCTGGTAAATGTATGCATAATGTCTCTGAACTTTGAATATGTTTATTCTAGTTATTATACAGCTTTTGGACTGATAGTAGTCGTAATATGTAATTTTACTACAAAACTGAGATCCCTTTTTAGGATTTTGAGTAAAATTGGATACAAAAATTTGAACTCTCCACCAGGCACAGTGACACTTCTTGGGATTACGGGCACGAGATTGAAATACGCGTTCTCTACATTTCCAGCTAAACTTGTACAGAGATTTAGAGTTGAGGTTTCTTAACAATGAATCATCACCACAGTAAATTTCGGGACTGAAGTACTAAGACAAAGAGTATTTGATACACACACACATCTCCATGCATATGCATATCATTCATTTACTTATACACCTATGTTTATGCATGGACTTGCTCAGTCAATAGTTATCTGCTGAACTTGATGTTGTCACTTGACATTTAACGCTTTTGCCTATTAATGACAATTAAACTGCTAAATGCATGTTTCCACTGGCTCGGTTAGCCTAATCTGATTCTGTTGACTGCGCAACTGTGTTAAAAAGCGGCACGAAGCGTGTAAATGATTTTCCAGAAATCGGTGTATTGGAACATATATTTATCCTTTTTGATGCTAATTTGCATAATAAGTAATTTCGTGGTAGAAGGTACCACATATACAGAAACATGCTTAGAAATAAGTCTGAAGAGCACGTAAAATTTTACTGATAATACTTTTTATTTCACTTAAATGGAAAATTTACACATTTTCTCAATTTTCGCATCACCGATCAAAACTTTCTAATCAGGTTAGCAAGCAAATATGACAATATCTTATTACATGCCATAAAAGCCACCTTCCTTTCAATCAGAATAAAACGTTAAATTTCTTCTTATTTTTTACCGGCAGACACCTCTTCCGCGGTTATAACCGAGTTAACAACAGCGCGCCAGTCGTTTCTTCTTTTCAAGCGCAGCCAGGTCCTTCTCCCCCAATGACAAGAAGATCTTGCTTTCCCTCTACCTCCAGCTTTGGTATTATTCTGTTTCATCAATAAAATGAATAAGCTTCAATTCAGCAACACATAAATAACTAGCAGCCTATTTCTCTAACATTATCAGTATATTAAAATCAATGAGAAAGCGATGTAACACCTACGAGATTTACCATTTTCTCACATTTCATTATTTCACGCACACATACTTACAAATAATAAATTGGGTATTGGGCGTACTTTTCTTTGTGCTGAATTGGTCAAAGAGGGTCACCGTGCTATTTGGCAAATCGAAAGCGGTTTTGAACCCACACGCTACCATTTTGTAGTCATGCACTTAGCACATCCGATTAGGCACACGGTGAAAACGTGAATGAATATCCTAAGCACTGCCGGTTTATTCACTTACCTCTTCAACACCGCTAAGCGCTCAATTTATCAGCGCTATCGTTTTGATCAGCGCCACGCCAAAGCGCATAGCAACTCGTACATACTCATACTTGTAGAATCGCATTCGGTTACTGTTGCTAAATTCAGTTGTACTTGCCCCACGAATCAGCGATAATTCGCCTAACTAAAGAGTATGACTTCAAATACAACGTGCTTAAATTCTTATTTTCCTGCATTTTTCGATAGAAGTAGAAGTCCTACTTTACTGTTTCTTTTGCACATAGCTTCGGCTTAGCTTGTTTGCTGTTTATTGGGTAATTGGTTCGTTGCAGAAGACTTATTTGTTGAAATAAAACTTTAGAGGTCGCACTCGCAGAGTCAAAGTCAGTAGGAAATATTTCGCGATTCTTTTATTCGTATTTTTTTTTGTATAACTGTTTGATAACAACACTTTTAGTAACTATATAAGGTGATGGTTTAGTTCAGTTCAGAGATGTGTGAATTTGTGAATAGCGGGACATTTTGAGCTATTGTCATTCATCCCACTACGCATTTTCCGAAACACACACTTATTCAATGAAGATTAACAAAAACAGGTTGTTGTGAAATTTCCACACATATAGAGATTCACTCACACAGAAACAAAGACACAATGGGCACACGAGTATTGTCCGAAATTTGTCACTCTGTCGCAATACTCAAAATGACAACAAAGTTGTAAATCTTCAAATCACATACACAGAAGAAGGCCTTCCAGCTTTGGCTTTTCCAAGATGCATCAGCCACCAGGCGTTCTGTCATGGTCATTACAACAGCAACCCTCAATTGATTTGAACCGAAATCTTGCTCAAGAGCCATGCGCATCTGCTGTGATTCGTGTGACGACGATAGCATAAGCTGATCGGCGAGAGAAGCGTTTGCGTCGTCAGCAATGCGCCGAGATGCACTTTGATCTTCGGCGAGTTCTTATATTTTGCAGAATTAGTTTGTGTGTTTGATAAATCATCAAGCAAACGATTTGCCGTTCGAATTAGCTTTTCAGCCGCCTACAGTGGTGAGATTATTAATGAATGCTTATGAATATTTTAGTTTTTATTATTTCTGGTTCATATGTACATGTATGCCAATTTATTTGTCAAAACAAAACCGAATTATTTAGATATTAATAGAGAATAGACTCGGCTCTTTTCCTGTACTTCTTCACTCCAAGGGTAAATGTTATAAATAAAACTAAAGCATAAACTTAAACTTTGTGCTTCAGATTACGTTAAGCTGGGTAATGTTATATTTATATAAATTTAATAAAAGATCTTATAGTGCTTGAAGTCTATTAAGAAAAATAGAACCGAAATAGCTGACCTTGCGTTGCAAAAGTTAAACATTTCCTGTGCAGACTATACTATAAATGCTCAAGATTATGCGATTTTCGCTGACGCTAATTCTAACGAGTTGAAAGTACTTGATCGGATATAACTCCGGATTCGTTTCAGTTATGTCGATCTGACTGTTGTTTGAGTCACTTTATACATTGTGAAGTTTTCATCGAGATATCAAGTTTATTATTATATTTATGAAATTTATCACCGCCGTTGAAGATATGGTCAAAGATCCCCTTCAGGGACAGCTACAATCAGATCATCATGTATTCTTTCTGCAAATTATAAATTCCTTCAGAAAATTTTTTTCTAAAAATCCTATAAAAATTCCTGCAATCTGGGAGATTTAATTGAATAATATCTACGAAATTTTTTTTTATGAATTATGACTGGTTTCCGGTATTTAATTTTTTATTTATACATATAAAACCTACAACTCTGAATATAAAAAGGCACACATTAAATTTGCCATCGTTAAGCGGTGAAGTAACGGCTTACTTTAAGAAGCGTCAGCCATTAGGACGTCAAAGGAGGCTATCAATCCATTTTTATGGCGCAATTATCTCTTGAATTAACTGGCTAGTAATGTTCGTTGTTCTACCTTTAAATCCAACAGAGTGCATTTTTATAGGGTAACAAGTAAGGAAGGGACTTAAGTTCGGGTGTCACCGAACATTTTATACTCTCGCATGATAAAGTGATAATCGAGATTTCATTATCCGTTATTTACACATTTTTTTCATTTTGTTGTAAAATTAAATAGAATTAAATTCTGAGAGATTTACCGATATTTTCGGTGAAAAAATTCGGTTAGGTTAGGTTAGGCACTGAGTTTCTTCGTGTTCGATATCAGGGACCTTGAACAGTTTATATGTCCGATCACGACAATTTTTCCACATAGTGGATACCTCAGCTCAAATACCGTATTTGTGTAAAGTTTTTATTCCGCTATCATCACTGTTTCCTAATGTATGATGTATTAATACAGAGAAGGCCATCAAGAGTGGAATTAAAAATAGCGTTATATTGCGAGAAGGCGTGGTTGTAAACCTGATTTGACCCATATTTCGTACCTGTCACCAGGGTGGTTAAGGAAATAGTTTATTATATACCGAAAATTTCATTGAAATCGGTTCAAGTAGTTCCCTGAGATATGGTTTATGGTCCATAAGTGGGCGACGCCACGGCATATTTTCAATTTTTAAAAAAAGTCTGCGTGCAACTTCCCTCTGCCATTATCTTACCGGAAAATTTAGTGTTTTCTGACGTTTTTTATTAGTCGGTTAACGCACTTTAGTGATTGTCAACATAAAACCTTTGTATGTGAGGTGGGCGCGGTGGTTATTATCCGATTTCTTCCATTTCTGAACTGTAATATGGAAAATGCCTAAAGGAAACGACTCTATAGAGTTTGGTTGACATCTAGCTATAGTAGTTTCCGAGATATGTACAAAAAACTTAGTAGGGGGCGGGGCCACGCCCACTTTTTCCAAAAACATTACGTCCAAACTATGCCCCTCCCTAATGCGATCCTTTGTGCCAAATTTCATTTAATATCTTTATTTATGGCTTAGTTATGGACACTTTATAGGTTTTTCGGTTTTCCGCCATTTTGTGGGCGTGGAAGTGGGCCGATTTTGCTCCATCTTCGAACGTAACCTTCTTATGTAAAGCCAAGAAATACGTGTTACCAAGTTTCATAATGATATCTCAATTTTTACTCAAGTTGACGGTTTGCACGGAGGGACAAACGGACGGGACGGACAGACAACTCTACTCGTCACCCTGATCACTTTGGTATAATATAACCCTATAATTCTGACTCTTTTAGTTTTAGACTTACAAAAACAACCGTTATGTGAACAAAAACTATAATTAACTCTCTTTAGCAACTTTGTTGCGAGAGTATAAAAATTTAAGGGTTGATTATCGCTTAGGATATGGAAAATAGATAGTAGCCGATTTTTCAGACCTACTGAATACGGATATAAAATTTGGCTAAAAATCGCTTACGGAGTAGTACGGGAATTAAGCATTTTTGACATAGAAATTTCTATTATATGTATTAGAAAAATTGATTTTTTTTTAAATACTTTAAAAGACGAATTGTATTTTTCCTACAACAAGACACTTTCGCTTTTTGGGATTTCAAATTAAAAAAATTAAATAAATATTTATAACATGTCAGCGTACATGTATACTCTGGAATTGGTTAAAATTGTTATTTGTAATTGCTTCAAAACCTTAGTGCAATAGCTAAAAGTAAGTGTTGGCGGGCTAATATTCATATCACCTCACTGCGAAGTACTGGGAACATTGGAATTGAAAACGTGTTTGTCATTGGCACCTATCCTGAAGAAATTAACGTCTAAGTATCAAGATGCAAATAATGGAAATAGGAGCATTACTACGCGATATTTCAAACTAATCGGTCGCAGTAACAACGATTAATTTAATTGCGCATTATTTCAGCCCGCTGATCATGTGCGATTAAAAGCTTATCTTTATCACAATAGACGAAATAAACTGTACAACTAAAAATGAAATAACAGAACCCAATTTACAAATTTCCTAAAAATTTAATGATTTGTATATATTAAAGAATTTCTAAATTGTAGATTACCATTCTGAAATTATGTACTGGAAAACAACTGAATCCGTCAGAATTCGTAGCTTTGCAATATAACTTAGATAGTGAATCAACGGTTGTAAGTAACACAGTATGCTGTCATGTGTAGAATGGCCTGTTTATTTTCATAGTATACAACAATATTGTATTTAATAGAAAAAACAAAAATTCTTGTACTAATATTTGACTAACAAATAAACTTTTAAAATGCAAGTGCTCATAAAATATATACTCGATTAATATAAATTAAAATGGCTGCTGATTTTATTATTTATAATTTATTAAACGATATTCGACATTTCAAGAGAAAAATGACTAAATAACAAGGAGCAAAAAGCTAAAAATACACTAGATCGAGTTAACAAAATTGTGTGAATACTGTATGTAAAAACATGTTGCCGCAGCATGTGAATCTTGTATGTAAGAAGTATGTATTTATTTTTCAATTGGATAAATTAATCGCATTATCTCTTTTACATTTCCATTCAAATGTACATACATAATGTATGAATGCATTTGGCTATGATGAAATAATATTAGGTTGTCCAAAAAATTCTTGCGGTATTTTCGCTAGTTGGCGCTGAAAGCGCGTAGTTCTTAGTTTTATTCGTCCGCATCGGGTCATTGCTATACCTTTTTGGAAAGCTCACGCGCTAACCGACGTGTTTGCTTGGATTTTGTTTTTTTCAAGTCGTTCGTGAGTTATCGCGTCGCCAAACATGGAGCGAAAATAACAGATAAAATACGGCATATTTTTACAGTACTTGTACTACTACGATACAGGCAAAAATGGCATCTCCAAAGGCCGCCAAAAAAACTTGTGGCATTTTTACGGCCTCCGATTCAGTTTCCATTTCCACCGCACAACATGGTTTTCAACGTTTTCGTTCTGGTGTAGCGTTTGGTCGAGAAATGCGCCGCGCTCACGTCGCAAATTGCGATAAAATCGCTGAATTGGTCGAAAGCGACCGGCCATAGTAGTCAGCCGTTGCATCGGTCAAGAGCTGGGCATGAGTCATCAAAAATTCATTTCAGTTTCAGTAAAAAAAAAAAATAATAAGAAAATTTAATAAAAATACCGCAAGACTTTTTTTGACAACTGGCTGACTTCCTAACGGTATTTTGCTTTGTATTCGAACAATGTAGCACATTCCCAAACGCAGTTGCACAAACTTTGACAATGTATCATATTCCTAATGGCACCCCTGCCCGATAAATGCGCAGAAAAAAGCAATCGGCGCATCACTAAACATTGTTGATGCATTTATTTCAATAAAATGGCGACCGAGGGAGAGAGGTGAGCAAATTTTTAAACTTTAACTTTTTTACAATATTATAAAGTTGAAATCTCATTTTTTATAGCAATAAAAAGTGGAACGCCACACGAGTCGCAAAAGCCTTTTACGTCGCAATAAGGTTGGATACGGAGTCAAGATTTCCAATCAAAAAGAAAAAAGCGTGTGGTCTTGTGTGCAGGCGGTGGTGTTTGCAGAAAATTGAGGTCACCGACTTAGAATTTCCCTTCCTCGCGTGATGACATTTCAGCGGAAATTCCTCAACCTCATGGTGACCTACAAGCGCATCAAAAAGAGGAACAACACCGCAGGCGAAGCTGCGACGGCGTGGGAATTATTTCGGACGAACTAGACAAAGTGTATGGGTCTCGGAGCGATTATAACTGTGGCCGGAAAGTAACCTCGACTCTTCGATGATTTTCAATATTTAATTTCATTAACGAACGAAAATGCAGAGTCAGCAGAGTCCTTGTTTCAGTGAGAACATTGGTGCCGCTCCTCCAACAAAACGCTCTCGAAATGTTTTAGACTTTTTGCAAAACTAATCTACA
>NC_064304.1:12696411-12812699 GCF_023373825.1 Bactrocera dorsalis | reverse complement strand
TACAGTTTATTTCGTCTTTTGTGATAAAGAGAGCTTTATCGCACATGATCAGCGGGCTGAAATAATGCGCAATTAAATAATCATTGTCACTGTGACCGATTAGTCGAAATATCGCGTATAATGCTCCTATTTCCGCTATTTCATCTTGATACTTAGCGTATATTTCTCCAGGATAGGTGCCAATGCAAACACGTTTCAATTCATATGATGCCAGTACACCGCAGCGAGGTGATACGAATATTACCCCGCAAACACTGATTTTAACTATTGCACTAAATTGAACAATTACAAATAACAATTTTAACCAATCCATAAGTATACATGTACGCTGACATGTTATAAATATTTATTTAATTTTTTTAATTTGAAATCCCAAAAAGCGAAAGTGTCTTGTGTAGGAAAAATACAATTCGTCTTTAAAGTATTTAAAAAAAAATCAATTTTTCTAATACATATATAAAATTTCTATGTCAAAATGCTAATTCCCGTACTACACCGAAGCGGCTTTACCGATTTTTACCAAATTTTATATGCGTATTCAGTAGGTCTGAAAATCGGCTACTATCTATTTTCCATATGCCTAAGCGATAATCAACCCTTAAAATTTTTTTTTTTAATTTTTGGGGCAATTTTTACGTGTTTTGAAATGAAAAGAAAGTTGAATTTATATTGTGTTGAAAATCATTTATTCGCGATTTTTCTACATTTTTTTCGGTGCGTAACTTGTTGTAGTGACATAACTACAATAGTTGGACATATGTACATATGCTACCGCGGAGTTTTTTGTAGACATTATGATGTTCTTCAATATTGTTGTACATTACGAAACGACGAAAGACATTTTAAGACTCATTTTTCTACACCTTCGGTTACATTGTTAAAATTTTACCAAGGATCCCTTATTTTTTTCAAAATGAATTGTAGCCTATGTCAAATTGGAAGAATGTATGTATGTATTTTTTGAGCCTATTCATTACAAGCATACAAACATAGGTACAAATCTTTCCTCTTTATAATATTAGCATGATTTCTTTCTTGATATGAACGAAACGGTCTTTGAGATGCCTTTCACGATCAGTCGGAGGACTGTAAATAAAGGAATATCGATTGTTCGTATGTTGTCCCAGTTCCAAACACTTCGGAGTATTTTATCAAAAGGCGCATTACATAAATATTCAACGAACGCCAGAGAAGAAAACGAGTTCCCGTATGCAGGAAACAAATCTGCAAGTCATCAACATATATTAGTTTCTTCCATTTTTCTAAAATTCACGGGTGTGCCTACATACACATGTTATGAAAACAAAACTAGTCCGCTTCGACCAACACAGAGAGTTGAACTTTACAGAACTCTGATTTGCGGTTACTCATTTTAGATAGCTTGCCTTATTAGTTCGTATAAAGCAATTAAACAGTGCATTGCAAAAAATATGACGGACATACAAAGCATGCGAGTATATAACGATGTTATGCGCAACATTGACGGTGGCAGCTCTAATATTAGAAAGGAAAGTTCTAATTTTACACAAATCTAGCAAAAAACATGAAAGCAAAACTGGAATAACCACAAATTAAACGAATATTTTCAAAGGCACGTATAGCCTCGTATATCGATGGCCGTTAATCGGGAAATGTGCGAACTGATAGTGTAAATTTTTGATAATCACACTCACTTTCAACCATAACTTTAACCCGTTACACCGATTTTATATCTACATTTTATTACAGTAAAAAAACGTCTAGAGCCTGTCGCAAAACTTTCAATTCGCTGAGTTCATTAAAAGTGGAGAAATTGCATCTGACACTACAGTGGTCTGACGGTGTGAAGCAAGAATTGGTTATGAGCACCTCATGGAAGACTCCCCCTCCAACCTTCCCCTTCAGGTTAGGTCCATTGACGAAAAGGCTCATTGCGCCTCTTCGGCAGCGTCTCCATCCCTCCCACACTTCTCTTTGAACAATGCACGTGGAAAATTTTGTTGGTCTAGTATATTTTGAAAAATATAACTTTTATTGAATTGATTAAAACGATTTAATTTTGACCTCTTATACGAGTATACACCATTGGAATAAGAAGCTAATGTAAATTATGGCTATATTTTTATATTAGGTAGGTAAGGTAGAGAAGAATCTCTAGTGCCATTTCTTCAAGTAACTAATATACTGCAATTACCAAATTTATTTTAATAACATTTATTTCGAAATTCGAAACCAAATATTTCAACTTTGGCGGGTAACTTCGAAGAAACGTGATTACCTTTTAACTTATGACTCAATCTCGTGAAACAAATTGCTTTGGGTGCAGTACCAAACCGAGTCGTGTTCAATGTTATGTAATCTATATTTGAAAATTTTAATTAATTTAAATAAATATTATAAGTCAAATAGGCAATAATTAATGTAGAAAAAACAGCATGTATTGCTCCAGTAACTCCTCATACCATTTCATACATTCAATAAGCAATACAAAGTTAAACGTTTCATCTACCACATTTAAATATTCTGGTTATTCAGCAAATATGAGTGAAATCAACTATATCTGCCGTACTCAGAGTGAACAAGTGACACCGAACAAACTGTATTATTCTTTCGAATACAAACGTACTAACGGACTAACCCTTAATATGCGCTCATTTCAGGAGGTGCTTGTTCTATTGAAATTTCATCTAAGGAATAAACGTTTTTATTTCTAGGCAAGAAATGGGGTATAAAGAAGAATTATATGTCAGTGAAAGTGCCACATGCAAAGTTAACCTCTCACACACTCCTACTCGAAGAAATTCTGCGTATGTGATGGGTTTGAGTACATATTTCAGTACCAATTTTCACTTTCATCTGCTCTGCATAACAAAAATCATCACCTCGCACTGAAAAGCAAATATGCACACGAATTGATTTTGCAACAGCAAACTTTGGCCAAAATGGAAATGGAAATCCAAATGTCAGTTAAACACTAAAACACACAAAAATATGTATGTAAGGATGGTTTGTGGGTAGCCTCTCTCGGAATATTGAATCAATGTGTAGTTATGTTTACACATACACATATATGAAAATTCCTTTTTGCACACGGCATATCTATTTTCCATAGGATTCACACTCCAGTGCCGCAAAACAAAGTTAATTTGTGGTCTCTCTTGTGTTCACTTCCTCTCACTCATTCACTCTTACTTACTTCTGCGTACTCACCAGACATTGTTTGGATCTTCGCATTAACATTAAAAGTATGATTATTCTTGTTGTTGATTTATAACAAATACTATGGAAACATACCTGCAAGGAAAGGGGAGAAGAAGAATTAGCAAAAAATTAATATTTAAATGACACTTTGAAATTTCGTCGTTGGGAATTGAAAAGGCTATTAAAATGTTGTATGTTACTTGAGATTGTTGTTATAACTTTTTTCAAAAATGTAGCCAAAGCTTTTGAGAAGAAAAAATGTCTAACAGAGGAATGCAAAAACTTTAGCTGTATTTAACAGTATACGAAACTAAAATCAGCCCGTATGTGCCGTCGAAAAGAGTGGTAAGTCACGTACGCGCACGCGTTGCACCAAGTGCGATGTATATCTTATGCTTAGTAAGAAAAAGAATTGTTTCACTATTTATCACACGAAAAAAATAAATAAAAAGTTTAAATAGTTAGCATGTGTGGGTTTGTTTATTTCAAACGAAATCAGACCGAGATGCAATTCAAAGTGCGGGTCCTCGAAACCCTAGAAGGAAATTGAAACACAAAAAATTTAGATGGCGAATATGTTTTTATATCACATAAAAGACTGTATGTTCTACAAAAATTGGGGGAAAAAAAAAAATTCAATAGCTTAGTGTCAGGTCTGAAAGGATAACCACATTTCAGAAAAAAAATATATTTTCAACCAGTTGATCAGTTGATACAAAATTCTTTTACATTAATCACAATTTTTAGCTCAGCTTATGCGCACCCAATACTTTATTGATAACAACCGAAATCGACTGGACATAACCTAAATTAAAATTGAACAAAATTGTTAGTAACGACTTTTATCGTTAAATTGTCAACAATTTTCTATTTTACCAACGAATTTTCTGCAAATTAACGATAAACACCTAATCACCCTCTTGGCCACAGCACATTCTGCGCATTCTTTGTAAATTTATTTCGGCTCACCTGTCGGCAGCCCACGCATTTGCATATTTGCACAAATATACGCCAAAATCGAAAACAAACGGAAAACTGAACACCGTGTTTAATGAATCTAAAGTTGTAACGTTGTTGTAGTCGCCCATTTTGTCACCTTATCGTTTTCATTACGCAGATTTTACGCGCCTTTTTTGTTTATTTTCAATTGTTAACGTCAAAACGTGCACTACCACAACAGCTCCACCGTCTCTGAATAGCCAAATGGCTGACGAACTGTTGTTTTCACGAAATTTTCCATTTAAGCTAACTTGCACCTGCTGAAACAATACCAAAATTCAAGAAATAAATGAAATCAAATTAGGTAATAATTCGCGGCTATTGACTGTCCACAAATAGACACTCGTTATGTGAGAGTGTCTATACGAGGGTGGTCAGATAAGAGTCTCGCCTGCAAGAAGATAAGTAAATTTTTGGAAAAATGTCGATTTATTTCTGAATATAGTCTCCTTTAAGCGTGGCACAGGTAACGGAGCGATTGTCCAACTTCTTCAAACCGTAGAAGAAATAAAGTTTCTGATTAAATGAAAAGCAGAATCAAGTAGAGTCAAGCCAAATCTAGGGTATACCGTGGATATGGCAATAGTTCGTAGTTCAATTCGAACCAAATGGCTCTGGGCCGGCAAAAGTGTGAGCCATACTTCAAATGAGGCTGTTGTTTCTGCAATACAGGATCGAGTGGCTCTGTAGATCAATATATGGTGTATATACTGTTGGTTTAATGTTTCGTCGACGGTCACAAAACGATAAATAAGCTCTATGTCGATTAAGCTTAAACGTTCTCAAACACTCTTGCGAAGCGTTTTCACGTTTGCGCTTTTGTCCGGGTTAAACGAACAAAGTACCCAACGGCCGGTTATGATATGCCCCATAGCCAACTTCTGAATTGCCTGAAGTCTCATAAGTCTAGGTCATTTTCAATCGGCGGTATCATAAATCGTAGGCTTTTCTTTTATATTATATTGCCTTTCTCCGTTTATTTTTTAAATCCACAGCCGAAAATATAATTAATCCGATTTAATAAAACCTTTCAGTAGCCGTCAGTGAAATTGTACTACACGATAGTAAATTTCCATTGCGAAGGTGTGCCATCGAGCTTTGCAGTTAAGTTATTATCCTCTCGAACCACCCTCGTTTGGAAATATGTGTTGAGCAGCGAGACGCCGCGTCAATTCACTTGCATTCTTGAACTGCCGATTGTTAGCGGCTGATAAAATCGCGGCGTGTGCAATTTCTCATACAAACTTATCGAGTATTAGCCCATAAAGCGCGGACTACCTGCAGCGGTGGTACGCACGCGTGCACCTTGTGCGCCCGCTGTTGCCGATGTTGATTAGATAAACAACACTCTAGCAAGTGCGCCGGTAAAAGCAACAAAAGCTCGTACAAAAAATCACAAAAACTCCTTCATACACATACACATTCGAATGTGTGCAGCCATTGACAAATTAAACAAACATTTAACTCTTTATGGTGATTAAAGACAGAGCCGTTCATCGAAGCTTGCACTTGATTGCCGATGTTGCGGCCGTGCTACTGAACTATGCTGAGCGTTGAGCGGGAACGAGTTGAACACTGTGTTTAGCCTGTGGGGATAGAAATGTCGTGGTTTCGGATTCCGCTGTATTCGAAAAATAAATTTGCTGGTGTAATATTTCCTGATGCCCCGGAATGTGACTGTGGGTCTGTCCGTCACTCTGGCTAACTGCATGTACGACTATTTAGTTACCGCTATTTTACCATTTCGGCAGGTTGAGTGCAGTGTTGTTGCTTTTGTGCTCCCAGCAATCTTATTTTTTATTGGCGTATGCGGCAATTCATTTGTGTCAGCAAATCTTGTCGCATTCACGCCATTTTGCCGCGAGTAAATATTAAAAAAGTCTAGAAAGCTTCCCCCCTTCCTTCCGAAGTTTTTTGAAAGAAGACGAAGTATAACCTATTTCTTCCCTTGTGACTTCTCCACATTTACGGGCGTAATACTGAAGCACCTCGGATCTTATACTTGCATTAATGGCAGTAAAGTAGCTTAAAAAATGGAATACACACCTGATTCAAGGTAATCCCATCCAATTGGACATCTCTTTTGCACGAATTAGTACACCAATTCACAAATTCGCTTTGGAATAAAACATCCAACATGTTCTCTAACCTCCACCAAAGCTATTGTTCTTATAAAAAACTAACCACCATATTCGTTTACTTTAGGCGTCACAACGCTTTGCGCCCCGCCGCCGACAGCAGCCACGACCCCCCCGTCGATATTCCCCAAAGGGATAAGCAGTAGACCTCATGGTAGTATTGGTCTACAATCGGCACCAACAAAAAACACTAAAAAGGATGCGGAAATTTACGAGGATAGTAATCAATTATATTGGGTTGTACTATTATATTATAATTACATAATCTTACTTGCAAGAAACAGTACTGCAAAAGCTATAGTGCGACACCGGAACATGTTTCACTATTGATAACTCCAACAAGAATTAGCTAACTATTTTTTTTCATGGCATTTCGGTCGTCAATAGACGACGACAACGTCAACTGAAGCTCCTTTTGAAATGATTATTTTAGAAAAATGTCGACTGTTATTGAATTATGGCGAAGTGTATACCAAAAGACGATTTCATGACAGTCTTGTTCAAGACTATCATATTCTAGACTCTATTTGAACCAAAATCTCTGACTGCCATTCACTTAGGAGTGCCAAGAAACGATTCTTTTACATGACTCGAGCAGTTCACGACTTTGTATGTAGTACAGAGGGACGATGGCAACATCTGATGAGTCGACGTTACAAGTTTTCGAGAGAAAGGTTCTGCGAAAGATTTGTGGTCTTTTGCGCGTTGGCCACGGCGAATATCGCGTTCGATGAAACGAAGAGCTGTATGAGATATACGACGACATTGACATAATTCAGAGAATTAAAAGACAGCGGCTACGCTGGCTAGATCATGTAGTCCGAATGGACGAAAGCACTTCAGCTGTGAATGTATTCAACGCAGTACCCGCCGGGGGAAACACAGGAAGAGGAAGACCTCCAGTATACTGGAAAGACTAAGGCAGTATTTGAATGATCGTTAGCTCTCCTGCTTATATAATATTTTATCTATGGAAAAGCAGTAGAAATATGTTATATGTATGGCGTAAAGCCTAAAAATAAACCACGTCCAGTTCAGCACAAGCAGTCCGGGGTGTAGTTTGACACATAATGAGTAACAGGTTCCTGTGGCACGGCTTACAGTGAATCGAACAGTCAATTTTAAAAGATTTTGAATCGGCGCAAAAAGGACAATAGCAAATAAAACTCTTAAACAGATAAACACTTTTATCAGTGAACAATTGAGACTAGGATCCCAGTGACTGTCGAGATAGTACACGCGTGGGTATGTTTGTGTATTTGTACAGGCAATTAACGTCGTTTAATTACATTTTATTGCAAACTGCTGATAATCTAAAAAGAATACATGCTATGTTAGCTGACGGTCAGATGCACAAACATAAACACCCAAATCCATCCACGTACCTGTACTCGTACATACATTTAAAAAATAGCCTATAATACGAAGGAGAAGCGTCGAGGCAAGTACAGGTGACTCCACCGCCGACTTTGAATTGATTATTTTCCACCAAGTTGCAGCATGTTAGTGGCGCTGTGGTGCACCACCCATGGTTTAAAAGCTAATTATTAAACTTTTCTATTTTTATGTTTTCTCAAATATTTATTTTGCGTTTTTGCCGGTCTATTGCTGCAACAATTTTACTTTGCTTGTTAATGTTCAGTTTTGCCCTTCTCACTCTCAGTTGGCTAGCTAATTAATGCACAACATGTTGCCGTTTCGCTAAAATGAGGGCTTAAAGATACTTACTTGCACCAATAGTCCCAGCACCAAAGTATATAAGTGCCACCTTGAACTTGTGGAATCGACAGCGACGATATTGACGGCGACTTCTTCTATCTTCATACGTACATACCATTTGTGTATTTTTACGATTCTCTACTGCAGCTCATTTGCTTATTGAACAATGCTTTTTTTCGATTTTGTGCACTTTTAGTAACTCAAACCGTCCCGCAATTTAGAGACATGCCCTGACGTGCTTGTGTCGACAGCTGATCAGCTAGAAACCTTGTGAGCGTCACTTTACTTTGAGAAACCCAAACAGCTAACAAGTTGCTGCAGTTTAATGATTATACTTTGCATGTATGCATCTGGCTGTGCAGGTACTTCTTTTTAATTTTTACTGCCTCGGCACTGATTTTTCACTGTCATGGATCTCGCGACGGGACAGAAGCCAAACACCGATTTGATTAACTTGTTGGACAACTTCATCTCGTTGATGCGGAAAGTGCTTCTTCTGGTTGTTGTAGGCAAAGCACTCAGTCCGGACCAATGACAGCGCCTAAGTGAAATGAATATTGTTGCCAGTGGTGTTATTGGGGGCTGGTCGATGGTATAACTGGTTGCTGTTGATAACATCGTATAGCGTGGTTGCCATAATGAATTGAGACCATTTGCCAATGCGTGGGAGTACGAAAGAAGCAGCAGCGACATTCAGGAATGTTGTTTTAAGCTATCCAAGAAGAATTTACTATAGCTGTCTTGGAGAGTACGTCCCAAACGTTTTCATTCGATCGTCACATTAGCAGCAACGGTCGATGAACCGTATGAGCCGATGACAGCAATGCAATTTCTGAAAAGAAAAAAACTGTTATTTATATTAACTCAATAAAATATTTTTTTGCATCCAAACAACAACAAAAACTGGGGTTTCGTTTATAACAATAGTTTCGTTTGTGTTACGCACTTGTTCAACGATAACTTCCAGCTCGGACTCATTGAAAGGACGCGATTATAGGATCCGATGAGCTCGATCGCTCACAGAGGAATGCCGAGCTACTAAAAAGTAGTAAAATACATACATTAAAAAAAGAACGTAACAAATTAACAAAATAATTGATAATTGAATCGAAAAATTCTTAAAAATAAATTGTGTGGTTCACCCAATCTTCTGCTTTCAGAAAAGTTTATTTCCAATTTCAAAAAGTTAAATCACAACAATACTTTACTAATTGTTCACATTTATTACTGAAAGTGTTAATTTACAATCAGCATTCATTTTGGCAAGTAGTAATTTAGCTGCTAACAGAATTTGAAAAAAAAATACGTACAAATATATTTATGTTCAAGAGTTACAAAGCAGCAGAAAACATAGAAATACAAGTTTAAAGAATCGAAGGAAGGCAGAGGCAAGATGAAGAACAAATTCTATGAAATATAAGTTCAAACTTATTATTCAAATACATGGTTCTAAGTGTGTGTCTGTATTCCATCATCTGCGCGAGCAATTCACACAATTGAAAGCCAACCAACACGAATTTGTCAGTTTTACCTTAATGACGATGGCGTTTTAAGTGTGGCTCTATTAAATAGAGGAATCACTTCATTATGGGCCTGCAAAGCATTTATGAGTTTTAAAGTCCTAACAAATGAGTTTGTAGCGAATAGACAGGTGGCGGATGTGGCTGTTTTTTGATATATAGTGATGTATGTATATATATTTATTTATTTCAATATTTATATAACACATATGTATAGAATATTTTATTCTTATGTTTGCAAAAAATTGTTTAAATCCTTTTTTTCCAAAATTTTAATTAATAGCATAGCCATGAGTTTCTAATTTGGCAGCCCCGAAAAGTACTTTATAATTACCAAATAATAAAAAATTTGCCAGCATACTAAAATTCATTATTTTTTAATATTGCGAAATATAATTAAATAAATTCCAAAGCTAATTTTGCAATTTTTTTTAATTGCCATTTTTTAAATATTTTGCAATTTATTTTAATTGCCATTTTTTAAATATTTTAAAATAAACAACGAACTCAATCATTTAATTATGTCAATAAAAAAGAAAATTAAAATAACACAATTAGCAATAATTGACTTTGTAAGCGATGTAAGAAACATATATTAGCGCTATAAATACAATTTAAGTGCAAAATAATTGCTTTGAGTAGGAGTCAGCCGAATCGGTTCTATAATTAACACCCCACGAATGGCACAAGTGTTAACTATGGACACCTACGACTTGCTTGTTGGTAAAATTGCAACATAAAGACAACAAAGAATAACAGTATGTATTTTTCATTTCTTATTTTCTACTTATTTAGTTTTGCAGCGTCACGCGCACGACGCGTTTGCGTTTCTAATTAACACGCAAAATCCGCCTACCTAAAAACAACAACGCGCAAACACCGTTAATGCGCCAACGCACACGTTACAAAAACATTAAAAGCAAACAGTTACGCGCGAAAAATTTTTCGCAAATCACAAATATTAAATGGCAGCTGGAAAAATATAAAAAAAAATAAACATTTTTGAATGTAGCGAAAAGCTGCGATTTTAGTTTTGAAGGCAGGCAGTCGGCTGCTAAATATTTTTGCCAAATAAATTTGCATTTTTCATAAGGTGTTGCCGAAAATTATTCATATGGCATGCCACACGTGGCAATCACTCGAAAATATTTACCGCCTATTCGCAAGCCATTTAAGGCAGATTTCTTAATTTCGCGGTGGAGGTGTGAACACAATGCATATGAAAACACATTCCTGCTGACATACATATGTACACATACTATTCATGTATATGTATATAACTCTACTTTTTTTTGTATAAAAACAGGTAGTCCCACTATCTCGGAAATGGGTGTGCAGAAATAACGTCAGTTGCATTGCCGTTAGTGACGTTCCTGTAGTTGTTGTTTGTTGTTAAATTTTATCGCTGCCTGATTTTTCGACAGCGATTGCATGCTGCAGCAACACTTGTTGGCGATTTCGCAATTAAAATTCTTTGTAAATATTTTTTGTTGTTGTTGTAAATTTTCTGATAAGACAAGTTAATTAACTGCGAGCTTGTGCTGTTTACTGCATTAATAAAAATAAGTTTGTAATATGTTTTTGTAATGCGCCATGAAAAGTAAGCTAATAGCTTCAGAAGCTGCAATTATCGCAGCCAGAATTGAAATATTTTATTGCTTGAAGTTTTCATAGAGCCATACATTGACACGTACAAATGCATAAATAAATATGTAAATGCTGCACAGAAGTAGTCTTCGAAATCAATTATGTAGTAAGAGTTATGAGATAATAAATAAAGTAATAAATAATATTCCCTCGATATATGCATACATAATTGTATTGTATATACATGCTATTTATATAGATACATACTGATATTCTTGGCAAATTGAAAAAGAACTCACTAGAAAAATAGGTCATGAGTACTATACTGAGACTGTGAGTATAATAATTTATACATGGCCCTAATTGTGCTGTAGATGTACATATATGTACATATGTATATGGATGTGATGAAGCTCTTAAAAGCCTTAAGATAAGCAGTTATTAGAGAATAATCTTTAAAAAAATGTGTTTCAAGTTTGATATATTTATTATTAAATTTAACAACGATTTTTTTCTAACTATGGTCAGCCTTTAGTTAATTTCAGCTAAGAACCTATATTGTGTAGTGTTCTTCACCTTTTTCTTATTTTGATGGTTTTTTAAGGGTTCAGTAAATGATATAATGATGACTATAAATAAATTCTGAGACTATTCAGATCATTTCACAGCAGTATGTTCATACAAAATACAAATTAATCACGCTTCAACTTAATGAAATGAATATGTTTCATAGTGCGTGCAACGGGTGGTATGAGTAACTTTTGAATAGCTGTATATAGCTATGTATATAAATCCTCAGAATTTCAAAATAAAACGCATTATGACAAAAAAATTGTGAATAAGACGTGTAAATTATTCAAGAATATTTATTTTTCCGCCTTCAAACACCTTTCTTAAGGGGGTAACCTGCTTTAAAGGCTTCAAAAAAATCGATTTTTTGAGAATATTTTTGGGAGGGAAAGAAATAATTTATTAAAGCGAAATTTCTAGGGTTTATTGGTATATATTTAAACATCATTCACAAATTTTTTGGATACGAAATCTTTGATATTCTGCCCTTAGGAAGCAATTGCCTTATGCATCACGCATGTGCGTTTGTCAGACGGCGGGCAGGATTCAGGTCTCAATTTCTATCGGATACAAAAAATTCATATTTCTTAATAACTTATGTTCAAGTTAAAATAGGAAAAATTTCTCAAAAAAAGTGTAAAATTCTACAATTTTTTAAAAATTGAAAAAAATTGGTTTTTTGCCCAAAAAAATTTTACTTTATATTGTTTAAAAATATGTTCAAACTTGACTTTTCTTAGCTTTTTAGTATAAATAGAAAATGATAATGCCACAGATAATATACTTTCCCCTAAGTCCATACAAGGTTTAGTTTGATTTCTATCCTGCCCGTCAATTAAGGAAATTCGTAAAAATGAAAAATCGAGAAATCGTCCGTCAAAGTTTCCGCTTTCTGCCCAAGCGCTCATTTATCTGCTAGACTCTCGTTCACTATTTCCCTTCTAACTTTGACAATATTTCCAATTTCCATCTATAACTTTGGGCACATATTGTTAAATAATATTAAAAGAGATTTAAGCAAAAAAAAATCGATTTTTTTTTTCTAAAGCAGAATCCTCTCTTAAGTAGTTTTTCGGATGGCCTTCAGCCCCTTTAACGAATTTTGTTTTATCACTTCAATCGACTGAAAACGGGTTCCATTCCGATGATTGTTGACTTGTTTTTATGTAAAAACGAACGCGTTTCATACACAAAATATCTACCGAAATCGTTTGAACGGACTCGCAAGAGATGTCGAACTCTTTTGCCATCTCTTTAACACTTGCTTGACGACATTCTCGCACCATATCCTTAACTTTTTTATTTCTAGTTTATTCCCATCAGTTGAAGAGGTCGAAGGTTGTCCAAAAAGAGCCATATTTTCAATAATCTCTCGACTGTCTTTTAAGTCTTAATACCACTCGTATGCTTGTGTTTTTGATAAAACTAAAACTCTGTATGCGTTTCCAAAAATTCGCAACTATGCCCCACACGAAATTTGGTTAGAAATTCAAAATTTGAAACAAATTCTTGGCTCGATTTTTTTTATCCATTTAAAAACCTTGAAGAACTGCCTGCTTTTGAGTAAAAGTTAGAGGTTGCCGCAAAAACTATGCCTTACCCACCTGCGATTGTATTCTCCAACCAATAACAAAATATATATTTTTCCAATAAGAGATCACCCTACAGATGACCATTCCAAAGTTTTTAGTGTATTTTTACTATGGAAAATCTGCTCATGAACCGACTCCAAATAGCTTCAAATTTATTGAACCGTGAATCATCATCAAATTCATTCTATACATTAGCTAATGTCTAAGAGAATAAAGAGTTAAGTCCATAAGACTTAAAAATTCTCTTCAACGTTAGTTTGATACCAAAGTGACAGTAATTGGAGTTTATTGGAATTCACCTGAAAATACATCACAAATGACATAACTTGTTTGGCTATATTTCGCAATGCGGCAATTTGAGGCAAACAATTTTAGTACAAAAATCGCAAGATTAAGCTTAAGGTTTATTAAGGTAAAATCATATACTAGACCAAAAATATTACAGGAAAAGCACCGTAGACGCTTGAAACGTTGAAAAAAAAACATAAGAATCAACTGCAGCGCAGTAACTTTACCAAAACTTAGCGAAGTATTCACGTCTAACAGCAGCAATAAAGACTGTGGCATAAAATATGTTGTTGTTATTATTAGCAAAACCGACAAGAAGAAAAATTTGTCCAATAAATTTCCGATCAAAAATAAAACGAAAAAAAGACTCCCTTCCACGGCTGGTAGGCGGTGGAAGTGGCAATGAGAATTTCTTTTTTCGCCCATATTTTGTATGTGTGGCAACAGCACAAAAATATGCGTCGTGCCACACAAAGTACGAGTACCTGCCACGAGTACATTTGGTGTATGTGTGAGTGTGTTTGTGGTGCACGTATATAGTCGGCATGTTATGATTGCAGCATCACCCACAGCAAAACCTGATGAGTAACGCAATTTGGCATAGCAGGCGGTGCACTGTTGCAAGCGTCTGTGTATGTATATGCAAACGCTACCTGGCTGGCTGGTACTAGACGCTGTTGTGATGGTGATGGTGATGGCGATGACGCTGCCGTTGATTAGTGCGAACTACTCAAGTAGCCGTGCAGCCTAGCGCACAGCAGCGCAGAAAGCAAGAGTGCCAGCTCAGCAATTGGTGTTGCGCACCCGCTAGCTAAGCGCTGCGCGACGAAGCGTCAATGTGGCAGCTATCGACACGCTGTGCGACTAGTTGTTGGCATTATAGCGTCCAGGCCGCTCGAGGCGATGATATGGATAGTTGCCGCACTGACTGCCAGGTTGGAAGCTTTGCCGTTGCAACTTGCAAATTGGCGTGTGGCAGGCAGTGAACTATATTTCTACTCATTCTTTGGTTTTATTTCATCTACTTTATGGTTTTCTGAGACTTGGCAGAGTTTTACTTATTTAAGTTTAATGAAGTCGCAAAGCGTTTCGGAGCCAATCTTATCATCTTGCCACTTGCTACTGGGGATTTTGCGAATTGTGAAATGTTTTTGCTACAATTTTGCAGATTATTACATAAGTGCTACTCATGTGCTGTGTCGCTACATTCAACGAACGCATGTGTGGTCCATGGACACACGAAAAAGTGATTCAAAAATGGAAGTATGAAAAATAATTCGTAGCAAAGTAAAATAAAACCGGAAATTTGGTAGGCAACCAAAGATCAGACCATTCCACGAGGTCTACCGCGCTCTGTCAGCAACAACGACAATAATTTCGTGCCATAAATTTATAAAAAAAAAACGGCTGCAAATTATGTTTACCCTTCGTAAATGTTGCTGCACAGCTAAGGTAGCCAAGCAGTATTTGGCTGTAAGCAGCAATAAGTAGTCTCAACAACCCACCTGCCTGCCACAAAAATGCTATTGCACCTCAAGCTTGCAAACAACAAAGTCTAGCAATAAATAAAGCATTATGAAAGCGAGAAATCAATAATATTGTTTTACTGCAACTCATGTCCACCTCTTTTGTTAGGCATTTTTCGTTGCCTTAGTAACTTGGCACAGTTTGTTGTTGTTTTAGTTGTTCATGGCATTGTTTAGTACTCTGCTACATTAACAATGAAAAAAATATTTATTTACAACTTCAAAAATGTAACAACAAAAAATTGTACTCGTAGCAACAAATTCAGTTTCAGTGGCAGCCACAGCAGCAGCACGTGGATCAAACCAAAAATTGTTGAACATGAAAATTGGAGTCACAGGTCAGAGCGGACACAATGGCTCATACCCCTGGTAGACATGAAAAACATATAAAGAGACTAGGAGTATATAAAATATGTAGAAAAATAAAACTACAGCATTGCTGTATTTGAAATATTTTGTTAAGAAAAATAAAAACATACATATTAGTACATGGTATTTCTTTGGATGCCTCATAACAAAAAATATTTGTGCTTACCTTCTAGGTATCCATTATTTATCTTGTCTAAGATGAAAATTTCAATATCGTTCTAACTATTGTTAGAAATTGGTTAAGAATTCGTATACTAAAAAGTAGCCTACCTTTAGGCAGAGTTTTGATAATATAAAGCGATATTTTAGTTAGGACACATATCTCATACCGAGAAAGAAGGATTATCAAACTTGGGGTTCTGGTTTTCTATGAAACTAATTGAAAACCAAATGACTTAAACACTTTCTGGTATGTATAAAGTATGCGCTCCCAAGTATTTAAGTAATGAGCTCCCAAACCCGAGACAGTGAAGAATTAAGTGTTGAGTTGTTTCCACCAGTTCTTCTTTCACATAGCTTCTTATCACAATGACATTCGATGCTATTGATAGCAATGATGGGTCCCTGACCAACCCTGAACACATTGCTAATAAGTTCTAGGCTAGTATCGTCGCTCAGCTATCTGACTGGATGGTTACTTCTCTGAAGGAGGCTGCACCCCGGAGCAGTAAAAGTACTGTTACCTTGATGGCTGCAACGAATTGGTTTCAAAGACACTACAGTCATAAGTCTGAAGCTGAAGTTGATAGAGAGCGCCTTATAGTAAAACCCTTCACCTTTTTGAGAAACATATAAACAAATTTCACTATTTTTTCTAAGTAAAATATGAATACTTTCAGATATAAAATACGAATGATTTTTATATCTTTAATATTCATTCCCACCTCTCGATTTGCCACAGACTTACATACTTGTACATGTTTCTCCATGAATATATGAAAATATTACAAATATGCCAATAAAACCACTCTGCAACGCGTTTTATCATAAAATACTAGAGAGTACACAGTTCACCTAATCGATAATGCTTATATGTGTATATGCCAACTGTCGATTGGATATTAAATCAAACTCGTTTGGGAATCAGCAACACTTGTAAATTAAAACCATAATCTATCAAACAGGAAGATATAAGTTACAGTTAGCACGAATAAGGCTGCCGATTACTCATCACAGTGACACAAACTTATGAGCAACGGTAGAAACTTGTTTAATCAACACAACTGTATAAATATACCTACACCCATATACATCCATCGATTTGCAGTCAATATTTATAGATAGAAAAACCAAAAAGCCATGCCAACATACATTTATTGACAAATTGACAGTCTGAGATTGGTTTATCGAAGATTTGGCAGGCTGCGGCCCACTTGGCTCGAGTGTTGAAGTGCTATGCAAAACCCACACATGAAATTTGACATTTTCGTTTGTAACGCGCTGTGGTTGTTGTATAGTTTACTAGTAATAAAGGTAGAAAATATCTAGCTTTCTGTGCCCCTCCTACTTAAGATTTGACATTTACATGGACATGCTGTAATGCACGCTGAAGTTGATGTTCATGATATGCCCGCAGCATCACATTATCAGCATCAGCAGCAAAACAAAATACAAAAAAAAGTAGTGGCAACACAATCATTAACGGCAACACCAAGCAGCCAACACGCTTGATCAATCGCTGAGTTGCTCAATTTCTCAGGCCTTTCGCGGCGCCTGCGATTTTGTCGCTTGACGTTAGGCGCTCGATGCTTTGGCAAATAGTCTTCAAATAGCTCCCAATTATGCCATCATTAAAACAAATAATGATGGACGCTCGGATAATGGGCTTGTGGATGCAGGGTTGTCAATGTGTGTACATATGTTTTGCATGCCGCTGCTTTTTTGTTTTTGAATTTTTGGCGTTTTGTCTCTTCGCATATTTGGTAGTTTAATTACCTTTTAAGCTTCTGGGACAACACGTATTCGCACTAATGAAGCGTAATTTGTTTGCATTTTTCGAGGCAACCAAAAGTCTTTCACATAAATACATACATACATATGGAAGTGTTGAAGACAAATAATTGAGTCTTCTTCGAGATGAGAAAATTTGAAGTTAAATTTAAGAGTGAAAAATTCATATCATTTTAAAGCTTCTAATCACATTAACAATGGTTCGTTAATTAAGTAGTTAATCCCAACTGAATGCAGTTGAGCGATTAAACAAACAGAATATGCAAAATATTACTGAGAGACTTGAGTTTACTTTTATTTTGGGCAAAAGGTAGTAAAATCAGGAAGTTTTATCTCGGCAAAGGTAAATATTCTTATAATAAGTTTTCAGTAAGAAAAACTTACTTCAGACCTCGATACTAAGAAATGCGCAAAATTCTTCATAACGTGAGAATATTACTAGATTTATTACTGGCTTTCAAATGTATCTAATAATTCTATTATGCGGGATACACATGTTCGACTAGATATGAATGCAAATTTTCGCAATTAGACATGCACACATGTAGCTCCATATCAATTGAGCGATCGAGAAACTTGTTTAAATTTATTCTTTCGGCATATTGTACTAGCATTTGCAGAAAATCCTGCTTAAACCTGACAAGTAAAGCCAATCTCAAACGCTTATCTGCTATTTGAAAAATGTATTTGTATTTCTCAGTTGTTGCTTTCAAACATTGTGCGGTTATCATACACCCACCGAGTGGAATTCACACTGAGCGGAACATGGCTACCATAACTCATTGACTGATAGCAACAAGCTTTGTGTAAATATGTTAAGATAAAATTAAATAAATGCAAAGAATAAGCTTGAAGTCGCTGCTAATGTGTAATAAGTTTAAATTGTATATATACATATATGGTATATGGGTATATATGTCTACATTTATCTGTGCTTCATTAAAATTCTTTACCATGGCTGGCATGTGTTATTAAGACTAATCTAATTGCTTATTTTTGACTTCATTTATAAACGGAATAAGTTTTCGATTTTTATTTTATTATGCCTATTGAGTCCAGCAATACGCTTATCGATCTCGTCAAAATTCTTGTGCGCGTGCGCATAATATATGTATATCGCTGTAAATACTGACAGCAGAGCAAACGCGTTGGCTACCGTTAATGACATTAAAAACAGAATATAAAAACCGCACGAGAAAAACATAACAATGTCTGAACACATTGGATCTAGAGTGCGATTAAGACCTTTCCGCTTCATAAGGTAAAACAAAAATGTTTTCAATACACACAAAGCTTCGCCAGCCAACCACACAATTTTAGAAATACGTTAAACGATGGACTCGTACTCATTTCATTGCCAGAAATTGCGCGCAAATTAGCACATAACTTTTTTTTGCAAATCTGGCAACGCCACTACATACATTTTTTATATTTATGCTCGACATTTTTGTCAAATAATTTTTGTTAATTTTTTTCTAAATCCAAAAATGCTAATTTTCCAATTATTCACACACAGAGTTGCCTAAAGTATGGCAACAACCTTATGAAAAATGTTTGTGTTGCCGCTTAAGAGAAATAAGATCGCGCGCAGACAATAACATAATTATTTGTAAATATTGTGAGTTTATACGCCCCAAAAACGCAATTTATCGCTGCTCGAATTAGCGAATTTTCAATGCAAAATTTGTGTGCTAGTTTTTTGAAAATAAAAAGACAAAGGCAGTAAACGCGTATGCCAGTTTTCAACAAAGTATGTATTGAGTAGCTAATATCTCATAGACAGCCAACAGTTGTGCAATCGCAGGAAAATAATGGAAACGTAACTTTTTTGCAAGTATTTTTTGAGGCCTAGGACATGCAGCAATATCGGTAAATTATACTAAATTCTTGTCTTTCAAGGTAATTGCAACATTTTTGTATAGCATGATAAGAAAAGAGCTAAGCATTAGACTATAAGTAAATTTTTAGCTAAGTTGGTTCTCATCAAAACCTTAAATTGGAACTTGTGGGGACTTGATTACGGTCTGAACTGATTTGACACATTCTGACGCTTCAGTAAAAATATTCAATAAAATATCACTTACATTGATGGACAAAGTCAAAAAAATGTTTGAAATTTTAATATTAGGTTCATAGAGGTTAGAGGTAGCTTAAAACCGATAATAACAATTTTTAATATCAGACGCTAAATCATCAAAAAATAGCCCTGGAGATATCTTACAGATTAACCAATATTTTAGGTATAAAAGTAGCCATAGATATTAAGGTCCTCATATTCGGTTTCTGTTCTTGTTGGAAAACTTTTTTATTTGATCACGTTTTTGGGCGTCAGGATGGTGCGGTCCTTGTGAGAGAAAGTTTGTCTTCCATTTATCGAAGGATTCCTCCATGCAGGAATTTAGTATTTTCTGGTGAACACAATCAGATTTATTTTCTCCGGATTGAACCCTAAAGACCTTTGCGATGTCCGATCCTGGACCGTATTGAGAGTGTTGCTCATAATACTGCTAATGGTGTGTAGATCAGTTATTAAGACAATGGCAATGCCGTCCGCATATGCCACTATCTAAGGGCTTTGGCATCTAAATCACTCAGTAATTTATTCACCATTAACATCCATAGGAGCACTGTGTCCCTGATGTGCACATCCAAGATTTCCTCTAACATTTTGTAGCCGAAATTAAATTTTTTCTTATTTTTATTGCAACATTTCTCTTTACTTCACTTAGAAAACTGCTCACTGTTGTTGTTTTTATACAAACTTGTCATAAAATGTCAATTGAATGCATAAGCAAGTGGGCATGCGGAAGCGAAATGCTCTATTCTAATTATTCCGACATTCTTATAATCACGGTCAGAACAACAAACCACCGTTAACCAACGCATGTGCAAGCAAGGGGCATATAAAAATTTAAGAGTTAAACAGAAAATAATTAATAACCAGCCAATCAACTTGGCCAACCGAGCACTACTTTGCTAAACATACAGTTTTTCAGCTGTTATATAATATAGAGACAAACATAGGTACCTGAGTACATTAAAAAAAAATAAATAATTTCACTCATTCGCCTGTTTGCGGTTGGTCTGAGGAAGTGGGTTGCAACGATCGGCCCACAATGCAATTGATTTCCACACAGACACGAGATTTTTCTAAACATAGTTATATACATTTGTAAATAGCCTGTATGTACGTCATATATTTTACATTGCACCGCCATTCGTCTAGCCAACTATACATTTTCCTTAGCGGCATCTCGCACCATTTTAATTGGATTTTAATAGACTCGCGCCTTTTCCACTAACCATGCCGCATACCTCCGCCATTCTAAGCAAACTGCACTTGGCACTTATTAGTAGCACTTCGCATAAAGCGACTGCCTTATAATTCTTCGAAACTCTTCGAGTGAAATGGTATTCCGCTCATCTACTAGTCTCTGCTGTCACTTGTAGAAAATGAAAAAAATAATAAACTGAATTAAATTCCGTTCATTGCTGTCATCCTTATTCTTTGATCATTATGCAATGTGGCGTTGTCATCTCGTTTAATGCCTTGCTGTTACATACTTGTTCTTCAGCTTCTTGTTTAAGTTATGTTATATAATACCGGCGCATATAAGGCATCTTAGTCGGCGATATTGGCATATTAGTGATTCATTTTTGTCGTTATTTGTCACTTAAGTGTTGATATTGTTTGAAGCTTCTAATGATTACCAAATACCTGCACGTCGCATTTGGTTTTATGCTGAGAATTTCTGCTATCGTTTAAGGTAAGACAGTTTTGTAATTAATAAAATTATTAAATAACAAATGTAGAAGGAGAAAATTATTTCATTTAAGAGATATACATACATATATAGAAAATTCGTAAGATATTGCTTTAATTTACGAAGTAAAACTACTAAATATTCGGAATTCTATGCGATTAGACATGCTTGGCAAGCTAAAAGTAATTCTGAATTTTCTTTGAAACTATTTTCATTATACTTCTTCTATACCGATCTGCATAAAACAAAGAAGCAGTTTGCATTCTACACGATTACATATGTTATACTGTAAGACATTCTTACAACAATGCGATGTTAAAGCTTCCAAAGGTACAAAAATGGACATGTAAAATTACAAGTATATGCGTAGAGAGACTTGACTGCTTTTTTCCTTTCATGTGATACTGACGAATGAAAAATATATCAATATTTTCGTCTCAGGTATGTTGCAAGCCACATATCATATATTGCTCTGAGTGTAATATATTAATACTACACATATACATATGTATGTTTGTATATAAATTATTTTGGTATGCAATTTGATTGATTGCATCGATTACTGACAATGAATGACAGTGGAAGGTCAACATATTATATACAGATGTATGTATGTGTATGCACTTTGGCGCAGGCAGCAATGCCATATGCAGTAGCATAAGGAACAACAACATGTGGCTATTGTCTATCAGAGTTGTAGATAAATTTGCCAATGACTGAGGCCACCAACGCAACACGACTCAGAAAAGGTATGTAATGCAAAATTATTTGTATAGTTATTTTTACTATATACATATGTGTTGTGTTATTGGTATTTGTTGCTGTTTGCTTTTGCTTATTGTTCAAGAATTCATCGATACAAATGTGACAAGATTTATTGCCTGCAGCGCTGCAGTTGGGCTTATCTCAGATGGGTTTGGTTTTTATTTGGAAATAATTTGCAGTTAATATGTTTTTATTGTTTGAAAATATTCTAACTATTTTTTATGATTTATATTTTATTACTACTTTATTTTTGTGATTTAAATCTGGAAATGTCAATATTGATTCCAAGACAATATCTATTAGAAGACATGGATGGTAGTCCAAGTATATAAGGTAGCTGCACTTCAATTTTTAGATATAATTTTGTACTATAAAACTTTAACTTATTTTTTTATATTTATACTAATAATCACTCATTTTGAACAGCTGTAACTTTTTTTCAATTTCCCCGTATTAAATTTTTTTGGTTGAATGAAGCTTAAAATCTCACCTTTTTCACACTATATGGTAGGACACAATGTGATTAGTAGCATGGAGATATGACTGCAACAACATTTATCAATTAACCAATATTTTTTATGGTTTCATTCTTTTTTGAATCGTAAAATACCCGAAATTAAATTTGCTTTTATCAAAGAACTATTTTTGAAAAAAAAAATTTATCAGTGAGGGATTTATGAAGTTTGTGAATATTCGGAATTAGATACCTATATAGTAGATACATACTATGTTATCTACTGTCCTTTAGAATCTGTAATTTTCTACTTTCAAAGTCTGGAAGGAACTATCTCTGAACGCACACAAATTAAGCGAAAAGAGCAGCGTTGTAAGGGACTCCTATTTCAATCAAAGAAAAAGTATTACAAAATAATACTGAAAAGTTGGAAAATTACAATAATCGGTGTTGATGTATCGTCTTCGGATAAAAAAAATTGTTTCGCTTTGAAACTATATAAATTTATCAGTTGCTTGTGAGAGCCTAACATATGCCAACAACGTCAGTGCCTGCTGTTAATTTTTCTTCAAAATGTCATGATTAGTAATGACTATCATGAATATTTGAAATTTAGATCAAATGCTCTTTGAAAACGCGCTTGTATCCTCCTGAACAGATCCCAAGTGATTTTTTATTTTTGCAAAATCTTGAAAGAATGATCGCTGGAAACAAATATAGCGGAAGCAGATGCCTATTCTTAATCAAAGGTAAATCGCCCTACAAAAACAGTAACGAAAGGTTGGATTTTCGCAATAATCGATGTACTACCCTACGTTAAGTTGGATAATAAAAGTTGCCAAATTTATTTGAAGCGATTGACATATTTCAGCCTGCGTGCTACATATATTATAAAGACATCTTAATATTCATGCAAGCAACTCCTAAGGTATTACAACCAATGCTATGTCCATAATGTCAGTGTCTGCTACAAATTTTACTTAAGAAGATCTCTAGAATTCAAAAAGGAATTTGCAATGCATTATTGGATATGTAATGCAATATACATAAAAATTGTAGGTAATCATTTATAAATTCAGGGCATTTCCACAGCAAAAACATAAATAGCAAATAAATTGGCTGTCTTAAAAAGCTACAAGAAAACAAGAAAAGCATCCGATTTGTGTAATTTCCTAACACTCACTTTTCCTTGATGGGGAAAGGAAATTACAAATGTATCATAACCATCCGCAATTGTCATTTTATCACCTTCCGTTGTGTTTATGTTGCCCTCAACAAATCCATTAATACCAATTAGTATATATGTGTATGTGTCTTTGTTGGTGTGTGGTGGTAAGGGAAAAATGCTGGGCAAATAAAAAACGATTTCACTTAAGAAAATCGCAGCGAATGCAATATACGAGATGCTGACAGGAAAATGTCTTAAAATGGTAAAGTGACTGTTGTATACATGCATCAGCGGCACCAGCAACATTCACCAAGAACAATTGTAACAATAGCAACATTCAGCCATTGCAGCCGAAGGCTTTTGGCGCATTGACGCGCAAGCTTAAGACATTACTATGCATTGCAGGTGGAGCGTTTGTAGAAAAACTACATGTTGCCATTGCAGCAATTAACATAAATTAACTCGGCTTGAATGGCAAGTGAAATGTGCGTGGCTGGCCATATTTGTAAACGAGAGCAGCGCACCAAGTTTCGAGCATATGCGATTGGAGGTTGAGCAAAACTCAATTGATGAGTGCGGCGAGAAGGGCCGTAAATACTTAAGTAGGGAGTATAAATATTGAGCATTTGCAGTGAGAAGTACCAAAGTGCTGGCACATGTTTAGACTTTGGAACTTTAAGCGCATAAGTTATGCTAAAGTTAGTGCGACGCAGTCTTTGAGTTGCAGGCAATAAAGTCAACGAATGTATGGTGTTTACGGAAGCTGGCTGCATATATACATTCATACGTACACACTTAAAGCCATTGCAACTAATGTAGATATATTATATGGTAAGTACAGGAAAAGTCTGATAAATCCGTGTCTTTTTTGATATTTAAGTGGAGGCCTTCTAAACATTAAAGATTTTTGATAACAATTTCTATTTAAGTCACTTTGAACTTTTTTCACAAAACCTACTTTTGTGGTCGCATTCTGGAGATCGACTAAGGGATCAAGGGATTCCAAATTTTTTTTAATTTTTTGCAAAAATCTATAGAGACACCTACCCTCATAATTCACTAATCAGACCCTAAATGATGGAGGAGATACTGGAGAAATCTCACTTTTTACCACCGTTGGTATTGGTGTTCGATCCAACACTGGACGCACATCAAACAGCAAATCAAGTCATAGCCCTAAAGCCTCTTGGAAAATTACCGGCAAATGCCAATACCAGCCAGCCAGCAAATGTGCCAAGGGCAAGCAGAATGGATGACGACTGCAGTAAGCTTTATTTGCCTGCATTTTAGGTGGAAGACTACTTAGCCGCCAATACCACGATACTTTGTGTTTAGAAAAAACAGAAAAATAACTTGTATCTTTACTATTCCTTCTAACTAAGCTGACCAACTCAAGCCCTTGAAAAGGGCTAACTACTTACAATTTCTATGATGCTTCGCAGGCTTTTAGGAATGTTTGTACATGCAATAATGTCAGATGTTTTAGCGTATGTACATATCTAAGTATATATGTATAATATACTCCCAGAGACTTTGTTGTTGTTGTATGTTGACGTTGTTGCTAATGTCTTCTCCGCAATCGTCTTAGTGGCACGACACAACACCATGTCAGTAATAGCAACAACAACATTGGTGGAAATAATAACACCAGGAGCAACAACAATAGCTTCAGACAGACAGGAATTGTTAAGTTTAGCGACAGCAATTGGTGCGTGTTATTTCTTTTTGTATTTATTAATTGGATTCTTCTGGAGCAACACGCATGTATACACATACATACACACGTACTTAAATATAAGTATGCAGGGTTTTTCCGGAAGTAATAGAACTGATTTTCTTCCGTCACGACTGTACTTCAGAGAGTGCGCGCACCGACCGGATTCGGTAGAGCGTATTCCTGGCTAATGAACGAGCACCTGGACAGTCGGGCCGAAATGCAGCGTTCGTTAGAGCAGAGGTACACGATTAAATTATGCGTAAAACTCGGTGAATCTGTAACAGAGATGTTTGAAATGATCAAGCAGGTTTACCCAGATGTTGCTTTAGCAAGAAATGGTGTATTTCGGTGGCGGCAGGCCTTTTTAGAAGGCCGAGGAAAGGTCGCTGATCTTGGAATTATGTAACCAAATTGTATAAGATATTTGGAGTTTATTTCAGCATTTGATTCTTAAATAAGTTTCACAACACTGTAAATAGTAAGCAACCAAACATAAAAGTAATAGACTAAAAAGCAGTAATTGCCAAGTTGTGCCGAAAATGCTTCCAGCTACAAACAGCACGTACTTCGCGCAAAGAACTGGTTTTACAATGCTGACACACATTACAGCGTTCATTAAGAATTATGAGTATAGTAGTAGAGTAGAGTATACATAAAGCAATTGGTAATCCAATAGCTGCAGATGCATTAAAAGACAATTTCAGTTAAGATTATTTCTTATAAAGCACAAAAGCTGGTGAATTGCAGCTGAGTAACAGTACAAAACCAAACGTTAAAAGCCATCTCAAGTACATAAACAAGATAAATTAGTTTTGTTTTTGAACAAAAACGAAAATGTAGTTCACACTCGCCGAGTTAATTGTTTTTGGTTCGTCTCGTGTTTCATTTTTTAATTAATATTAAGTGCCGCCATTCGGCAGTTAACAGACACTCATAAAAAATTAAAATAACTACCGCTTACAAGATTGCTAATTTGTATTTTTACGTACCGCATTACAAATAAACTAACAACAAGTAAACAAAGCATGAAAAACTAAAGCGAGAATTGAAACAACAACGCACAATATGGGAAACTAATATTTTTGGACAGAAACGGAGCACGTGAACTGCAGCCGTATGCAAAATATATATGCCACCGCATATAATTAGAAACACTAAAATGCACAGTTACTCGCCGTAAACTGAACTCAGAGCAAAAATAATATGCAAACTAAGCAGCGCCTTTTTTTGGACTAAACGAAAGTGATTACATTTTGTGTATTTTTCCTTTTCTGGGTCCAGAACAATTGAACAATTTATTAGAGCACTTGAGTTGATATGTTTTCTTTGACTGAGCTAATGTATCTCAAGCTCATAAAAAAACGGAATAATGTGTGTAAGACATGAACTGGGTAACTGTGTGAATTGTTTCCACAGGAAATGACTAAGCAACTTGCAGTTCGATGTAAGACATAAAAACTGGCCTTACGTATTACGGACTAAAAGTCATTATTTTAGTCAAATCAAAAGTCAAAGCATATGTGTATAGAAATATTTTTAAACTATTATGGTCATGAATGTATTTATACAATCTCTTACATACTTATACAAGCATTTATGCTTGAGTGTGTGCCACTTTTCGTGCGCTGCATAACATGAAAAGACAAAGCGAGTGCGAGTGTGGGTCACGTGCATACAATGAATTCGAAAAATAAAAAAGGAAACCTCTCTAAAAGACACCGCAGCGCTTTTCAAGGTTAAAATTGAAAGTGTCTTAGGCAGCTACTATACATTTTATAAAAAAAGTTCTTTTAATGCACTTGTTTTATTTTTACGCTATCAAAAGTAGTTCAAGTGCATAAATAACATATTATACATATTGCATATATAGTATATACATACATTTCTGAAAACGTTATGAGAAAAAGAAAGAAAGAAAATAAAAGTTGGCATTTGTAGATTGTAAAAAAACCAAAGAAAGGAAAAAAACAAAGTGTTTTAAAGCTCCCGTTTTGGCGATTTGCACTGGCGAGGAAAATGCTCCAGACTTCCTTTTGTGGGGCCTTTTGAAGTCGCGGGTTTATGTCAACAAGCCTCAGACTCTTGCAGCTCTTAAAGACAATATCCGTCAAGAATGTGAGAATGTGAAGTTCTGGTCATAGTGATGGAAAATGCCATAAAAAGGGCTAAAACGACAATCAACTGTGGCGGCGGCCATTTACATGATATCATATTCTCGACTTGATCTAAAAAAATTTAAAAGACCAAATAAAAATAATCCACAAGCAGAATCAAAGTTTTTCATATTTTTTAAAAGCTTTTCATTTTCCAAAAAACATCGGAAGGTAATTTTTGCGCCACCTGTTATACACTTATGAACCACCATATGATCTCGTATATTTTTATGTGCAAAAAACATGTGATTATAAATACAGCATTAGTTGTATGACAACCACTGTCACTTATGACACAAGCATTTACAATGCTGCCTGCAAATATTTTGGTTTCGGCCGTGAGCGGATGGCGGTCGTAAAAATTTTGCTAATGTTAGTGCAATTTGAAGCAAAGCGGCTGCTTGTGCCAAAGCAACATTCTCTAATTTAATGGAGGTATACATACATTAATTAAAAGGCAATTATGAGCTTAATTAGTTGTTTGCAACATGGATTATAAAACTATAAAAGATAAGTTAATACAAAGTTTATGGCACTGCTTTGGTTTCTAGGTGTTACTTCAGAGTTCTGAAAAATGTCATAAGCTACTACTTTTCAAAGTTATATACTCGTAAAATTGTTTCTACAAAGCTAGCTTTCACATGATTTTTTTGTAATTAGGCTGACAATTATTTGGGTAAGTGATTTATTATAAAAAAATTAAATCATGAGATCTAGGTTGTTGAAATAATAACGGAAATGAACGCAGTGGTGTTATCATGAATAATGATATAAAATACAATTTTCGAATATCTTGGCTCTGGGTGAAGTTTGTATCAAATTTGTGCATTAGATGAATCTTAAAGAAGCACTAGACACATGTTGAGAGTGTTTGCAATGAAGGCATGTTTCAATAATAGTCATCATTTGATTTCTTTAAGGTTTCTTCAAAGGTTCTTATTTAATTTCTATAGTACAAATATACACCTCATGTTCCATCTTGCCATAAGTGTTTTGCAAATACCCAGAAATTGTGTGAACAAATTGTTGTAATGAAAGCACTCTCAAAGTAAGTATTGGTATTTTCTAATTACGGTGTCAGCATGCCTTTAGAGTTCTGTAATAATTCAGAGTAACTTTATATTGGCGAAGATTTTTTATCGAAGTTCATTTTTACAATAAAACCTTCAACGGTCATATCTCAAAGTCTTTTCATTGTTTATTTGAGACCAACCTTAAGAGAAGCAATATACAATTTATTTTTAGAGTTGTCAGTATATTGAAAGCTTTCGTGTATCCAAAACTAAGTTTAATCAGCTTAAGGTTCACTTTTGTGTTGCCGTTTATAGTCAGTACATATTTGGACTTCCTGATTTTTCAAGGAAATATGTACGTGTTGGCAGAATGCTCGTCAACTGTTTATCGATTGCTTTACTGTCATTACCTTTGAACTCGGACAATATTTAATATAAATTCTAAATCTCTTTTTCCTTATTTTCATAAAAATTGCGCATTATATATTGAAACACTTTACTTATAACGGCTGTTTGCAAAGCATTTTATAATATCATAATGATAAGTGATGGACATATTAAGACAGGCTTCGAAAATTATCTCAACAAAGTCAATTGCGGCTAATGGTAACATAAAAATTAATCTCAGACAATTAGGCGAGCTTCATTTTTAAACGACGAGCAACGCTGTAGACTTTACCTCTTCTATGTCTCCCTCATTTGTCATGTGAATGAAACTTGACACTAACGACTATAGCTATTATGCAAATATTTAATCTTCAAACGTCAGCCGCGCAATTTATGAATTAAGATAACTGCACTCAATAAATAACTCACAATGGCAGTTGTTGTCAGTGGCACCAACGCCAAGCAGCTGTGCTGTGTAGCATAGAGTTTCGTGTGTGTATGCTCGTGGCGAATAGCGGTACATGGCATTGCCGAGTTAATAACTTAATTTGATTTCTCTAATGTATTTTTGAATGGCGCAATTTCCTTACAAATGCGCAATTAAGATGGCAGCGGCAAGACCAAAGAACAAAAGCGACGAAAAGAGATAAAAATAATGAATGCAAGAATAGCAGCAGAGAACGTTGGTGAAAAAACCAACATTCAACTTGTAATAATCAATTTCCGCATGCTTGGGTGCATGGAACACGGCCAAAAGGCGATAGTCAAAAGATATTTGCGCTTGCTGAGTGATACGTTTGCATCAAAGTCATCCTTGTTGAACTGGATTTGTGTTGACAGCGAACGAGCAACTTAAGAACATAAAGTGGATGGGGAGAGGGGGAGCGCGGTTAGGAAGGAGGGAAGTGGTGTAAGCGCTTTTGATGGACAACTCTTTGAAAAGGGGCCAACAGGTGCTGCTGCCAACAGCCGATTGATGTATAGCAGTGCAACGTGTTGCAAATTTTGTGCAACAAATACACATATGCACTGTGGGTGAGTGTATATATGCGTGTAGGCCAAGTATTTGTGCAAGAATGCAATCTGCATTTTGGCGCCTGTGGGAAATTAGTTAGCAACATGCGACTATAAAATGCATTTGCTGAGACGGTGGCGATTTTCATGCATAGAAACTCGCACGAAAAGTAAGTGGCGAGAAGCGAGATATGACGAAAAATTAATAAAAAATATTTTATGAAAAAAGTTTATAATTAATACGAAAGTAACCCCAACCAACTTTTGCGGTTTTTGTTCGTGTAGACTTGAGTGTCGTGTGACATGTGTCGCCAGCAACATGTTGCGCATTGGCTTCATTAAAGGCAACATGTAACTAAGTACTTACACCGACTAACCGCCGCAGCAACTACTCAAATCAACTTCAAAGTGCGCCAAATTGACAACTGTTCAAGCGACGGAGCGAGCAAGCGGCGAAGCGTTCAACTAACAACCACTTAATTAACAAAAATACGCACAAAATTGAGTTTGTTATTTTTCGTTTGATTTTTGCGTATGAACTTTGTTAATGTCAAATTTCATGTTTCTTCTTCGCGTTTGAATTCGGTCCGTCGATCGAACAACTTGTCTGTATAATTGATTGCTCTGGCTGTTTTGCCTGGTTCTAACATTTTCTTGTTTTCAAAGTGCGTTTTTTGTTGTTTGCTATAGTAATTGACATTGCTGTGGTGGCTATGGACTATGCTTAATTGTGGCAACCAGCCAGCTTGAAAAGATTTGCAGCTCGACAACATTAAGATTACAATTTCCGCCCAAAAAGCGGGTGCTATATTTATGTGCGTGCGGTGAAGTAATAAAACGTCTATCCTGCCAACCATGAGCGGGTAAAAAAACAGATAATCAGTATGTAGTAAAGTGGGTAAATATGTGGGTAGATTTGTATAGAAATGAACTATGAATGATTAAAAAGAATAGATCTGTCACTGATAGTTTAGCCGATGACAAAATTAAATGAAAGTGATTTAAAAGGGAGAAAAATCCCAAAGAGATATCCCACATTTACGTTGTAGTTCATTTTGATTCATTTGGCAATTTTGGTAAAATGTCAACATCAACATTTTAATCATCATCATCATCATTCAAATTATCATCATCCTCAGTATTATCATTATCATTATTCTGATATCAGAAATGATCAGAAATTTACAGAACATGCCACTTGTTATGACACATTTCGTACATTCCTCCCTAAGAGAGTTCAAAAAATTGTTAAGAATCTCTGCGACATCAAAATTATGATTATTTTTAAACTTCTTATAAATATTGTATGTTAACCAAAAGCAAATATAAAATATTTGTCCGAAGCCGTAACAAATTCAGTAAAACAGTTGCAGGCAACATATTACTAAACTCAAAATATTTAATTTATCTTCAACACACACGAAATAAAACAACTCACACTGTTTGTTTAGTTGTGAAGTTGTTTCATTTATGTATGCGAGTAGACATAGAAAATAGTTTCCTAGAGCAATGCACTCTTGTGATGAACGCTTAATAGCTGCAATAAAAAGTACAATTAGCACAAAAAAAAGTGCAAAAGAAGAAACTGAAATGACTTGACAAGTGAAATTTCTGACAGCTGAGGCGCTCGTTTTGATGTTGTTCTCCTTGCATGTCTGTCAATCTGTCAGCTGTTCCTTGCTGTTGCCTGTGGCAAGCGTCGATGCAGTTGTAGTTGCAAACACATTATTATATGCAGTAGAGTGTATATCTGCGAATAATTATATAATATATTTAGTGGTCAGTGTAACCCATTTGAAAGATACTAATTTGTAATTTTTATGTACCATAGATGAGTGGTGATTAAGAATTCGATTCGTTATCTCACTATTTTCCTTGTAAGTATTTGTGAGCAATTTCTGTAGCTTTATATGCGGTTTAGAAAAAATAAAAGTATATGTGGGTGCGAAAAACCAGTGACGATCAATGAAAACCACCCTCCTCCTCGGCGAGCTTGGCTGGATATCATGGAGAAGTGGCTGCGAGAAGCCAGAAATCCTCCAAGCTCTGCGTAAACGCATTTAATTACTGGCGTTGTCTCATTGATTACGGTTTGATTCTAGTTAGATCTCATATTTTGTTGTTTTTAATGCTATTTTTGTGGTTTTCTCTGACGCAAGTCGCTTCCCACTAACTAACAAAATTGCAGTATAAAGGCGCGCTGATGATTGCTTGTGGTTTGAAATTAAAGTTAAGGCATAAACAAATAAGGTTCCTGTAGACTTAAGATAAAGGGTGATTTTTTAAGAGCTTGATAACTTTTTTTTAAAAAGAGCTTGATAACTTTTTTTTCTTTATTTGAAACGTTAGATTGGTTCATGACATTTACTTTTTGAAGATAATTTCATTTAAATGTTGACCGCGGCTGCTCTTAGGTGGTCCATTCGGAAAGTCCAATTTTGGGCAACTTTTTCGAGCATTTCGGACGGAATAGCCAGAATTTCTTCGGAAATGTTTTAAAGCTGAAATTTGCTGGCTTATTTCTTGTGACTTTAGACTTGACGTAGCCCCACAAAAAATAGTCTAAAGGCGTTAAATCGCATGATCTTGGTGGCCACTACGGGTCCATTTCTTGAGATGAATTGTTGTCCGAAGTTTTCCCTCAAAAATGGCCATAGAATCGCGAGCTGTGTGGCATGTAGCGCCATCTTGTTGAAACCAATGTCACCAAGTTCAGTTCTTCCATTTTGCAACAAAAAGTTTGTTAGCATCGAACTATAGCGATCGCCATTCACCGTAACGTTGCGTCCAACAGCATCTTTGAAAAAATACGGTCCAATGATTCCACCAGTGTACAAACCACACAAACAGTGCATTTTTCGGATGCATGGGCAGTTCTTGAACGGCTTCTGGTTGCCTCTTCACCCAAAAGCGGCAATTTTGCGATTTACGTAGCCATTCAACAAATGAGCTCATCGCTGAACAAAACACGCGCGCGAAACACATTCGAACCGAACCACTGATTTTGGGCTAATAAAAATTCACATGATTTGCAAGGCGTTGCTCGTTAGTAAGTCTATTCATGATGAAAATGTCAAAGCATCATACCATGTGAGCTCTTTCTCTTTGACACCATGTTCTGAAATCCCACGTGATCTGTCAAATTAAACTAATGCATGAAAATCCTAACCTCAAAAAAATCACCCGTTAGTTTTTATTTCCTTTTTCGCTGTTTGCCAATATTTCCACATACACACACATCCACACATACATATACGCATATATATTCTAATTCAAGCATGGTGTTGCTTCTTCCTTTTTGGGTGATTTTTGTTTTTGTAATTTCATAGAGATTGTTCATTTCTTACCTCTGGCGTGGTGACCTTATAGGGTGTGTTCGTGAAGCGCGGCGCATTGTCGTTGACATCAGATACGCGCACAATAATCGGAATGCTTTGTCGCTTGTAGGTTGCGGTGCGAATGGAATAGTAGACCTGTGGTGCAGCGAAAACGTAAAATTAAAAATAATCTAAAAAATGAGCAAACGCAAATAAAAGTGCTCAATATTTTTAAATAAACAAAGGAGCCAGAAATAATCACATAGACGCTCAGAAACAGGGAAGCACCGCGTTGGTGGTTTTCATATGCAGAAGATGGGCTTAAGAAATTGTTGCTCTGCACGCCAAATAGCAAAAGTAAAGCAGCCATGAGACTCTTGACTATTTTTGTTTACTAGCTAAGCAATTCTACATACTTTTAACATACATTTTTGTTGGCCTACCGGAATAGTTTGTGGCGTGCAACTGTAAATTTCGTAATAAAATATTTGCATTTCACCAAACAAAATCTCACAGCGGCAAGCCACCGCGGGATTTTCTCGTCTACACACACATACTTGCAGGTGTATATTTCCTTTTGTTGTTATTGTTAGCGGTATGCACATCCCACTAAATTGTATATATTTTACCGCAAGCTAACCGCTTTCAGCGCACAGCATCGCATGCATTCACACACAAACACTTTTGTAACCTTGTGTTCACACACGCTGCTTCACTTTTGTTTCGGCTTTCTTCTAGTTGCTTAGCTCTTGGTGGTGCACACACCTGACTCATATTCTCCCCATCGCTATCGAGCGGCTGCAGCAGCTGCAATTCTTTGCCGTCCAGCAAAAATTTCCGATTACACTTTGGGAAGACTAGATTCAGTGCAATTTCCGTTAGAGATTACTGTAAATTGCTTGTAGTTTTCGACCAATAACTGTAAATATATATATAAGCATTACAGTAGCGGTTAGTGAAGAAGCAGAGAGCGATAAAAAGATGGAAATGGAGAGGCAAAGACGCTCAAATTTCGGTTGGGAAAACTCAGAAATTTAAGAAGAAAAGGAAGCTGAAAAATCTTATAAAAAATTAAATTTAAAAGGCAAGCACAATTTTTTCGTTTATCTTCAATGAAAATAATTGAACATTTGGTGAACTTAGTAAAATTATAATGTATTTTACTTTCTTTTCCTAAATATTTAGTCCATATTTTATAACTCGAAGACGAATATAGCTGATGACATATGTACATATATCTAAAGGGTGATTTTTTAAGAGCTTGATAACTTTTAAAAAAAAAAAAAAACGCATAAAATTTGCAAAATCTCATCGGTTCTTTATTTGAAACGTTAGATTGGTTCATGACATTTACTTTTTGAAGATAATTTCATTTAAATGTTGACCGCGGCTGCGTCTTAGGTGGTCCATTCGGAAAGTCCAATTTTGGGCAACTTTTCGAGCATTCGGCCGGAATAGCCCGAATTTCTTCGGAAATGTTGTCTTCCAAAGCTGGAATAGTTGCTGGCTTATTTCTGTAGACTTTAGACTTGACGTAGCCCCACAAAAAATAGTCTAAAGGCGTTAAATCGCATGATCTTGGTGGCCAACTTACGGGTCCATTTCTTGAGATGAATTGTTCGAAGTTTTCCCTCAAAATGGCCATAGAATCGCGAGCTGTGTGGCATGTAGCGCCATCTTGTTGAAACCACATGTCAACCAAGTTCAGTTCTTCCATTTTTGGCAACAAAAAGTTTGTTAGCATCGAACGATAGCGATCGCCATTCACCGTAACGTTGCGTCCAACAGCATCTTTGAAAAAATACGGTCCAATGATTCCACCAGCGTACAAACCACACCAAACAGTGCATTTTTCGGGATGCAATGGGCAGTTCTTGAACGGCTTCTGGTTGCTCTTCACCCCAAATGCGGCAATTTTGCTTATTTACGTAGCCATTCAACCAGAAATGAGCCTCATCGCTGAACAAAACACGCGCGCGAAACACATTTCGAACCGAACACTGATTTTGGTAATAAAATTCAATGATTTGCAAGCGTTGCTCGTTAGTAAGTCTATTCATGATGAAATGTCAAAGCATACTGAGCATCTTTCTCTTTGACACCATGTCTGAAATCCCACGTGATCTGTCAAATACTAATGCATGAAAATCCTAACCTCAAAAAAATCACCCGTTAGTTTTTATTTCCCTTTTTCGCTGTTTGCCAATATTTCCACATACACACACATCCACACATACATATACGCATATATATTCTAATTCAAGCATGGTGTTGCTTCTTCCTTTTTGGGTGATTTTTGTTTTTGTAATTTCATAGAGATTGTTCTTACCTCTGGCGTGGTGACCTCATAGGGTGTGTTCGTGAAGCGCGGCGCATTGTCGTTGACATCAGATACGCGCACAATAATCGGAATGCTGTGTCGCTTGTTGGTTGCAGTGCGAATGGAATAGTAGACCTGTGGTGAAGCGAAACGTAAAATTAAAATAATCTAAAAAATGAGCAAACGCAAATAAAAGTGCTCAATAGTTCTAAATAAACAAAGGAGCCAGAAATAGTCAGATATGCGCTCTGAAACAGGGAAGCACTCCGTTGGTGGTTTTCATATGCAAAAGATGAGCTTAATAAGTTGTTGCGTTGCATGCCAAATGGCATAAGTAAAGCAGCCATGAGACTCTTGACTATTTTTGTTTACTAGCTAAGCAATCTACATACTTTTACATACATTTTTGTTGGCCTACCGGTATAGTTTGTGGCGTGCAACTGTAAATTTCGTAATAAAAAATTTGCATTTCACCAAACAAAATCTCACAGCGGCAAGCCACGGCGGGATTTTTTCGTCTACACACACATACTTGCACGTGTATATTTCCTTTTGTATTTATTGTTAGCGGTATACACATCCCACTTAGTTGTATATATTTTACCGCAAGCTAACCGCTTTCAGTGCACAGCATCGCATGCATTCACACACGAAAACTTTTGTAACCTTGTGTTCACACACGCTGCTTCATTTTGGTTTCGGCTTTGTTCTAGTTGCTTAGCTCTTGGTGGTGCACACACCTGACTCAAATTCTTCACATCGCGATCGAGCGGCTGCAGCAGCTGCAATTTCTTGCCGTCCAGCAACAATGTCCGATTTCACTTTGGAAAGACCAGTTTCAGTGCAATTTCCGTTAGGGATTACTGTAAATTGTTTATAGTTTTCGGCCAATAACTGTAAGTACATAAAAAAGCATTTTAGTAGCGGTTAGTGAAGAAGCAAAAAGTGATAAAAAAATTGAATCGGAGAGGCAAGGAAGCTCAAATTTCGGTTGGGAAAACTAGGAAATTTATGGAGGAAAGGAGGCTGAAAAATCTTAGAAAAAAATTAAATTTAAAAGGCAAACACAATTTTTTCGTTTATGTTCATTGAAAATAATTGAACATTTGGTAAACTTAGTAAAATTATAATGTATTTTACTTTCTTTTCCTAAATATTTAGTCCATATTTTATAACTCGAAGACGAATATAGCTGATGACATATGTACATATATCTAAAGGGTGATTTTTTAAGAGCTTGATAACTTTTAAAAAAAAAAAACGCATAAAATTTGCAAAATCTCATCGGTTCTTTATTTGAAACGTTAGATTGGTTCATGACATTTACTTTTTGAAGATAATTTCATTTAAATGTTGACCGCGGCTGCGTCTTAGGTGGTCCATTCGGAAAGTCCAATTTTGGGCAACTTTTTCGAGCATTTCGGCCGGAATAGCCCGAATTTCTTCGGAAATGTTGTCTTCCAAAGCTGGAATAGTTGCTGGCTTATTTCTGTAGACTTTAGACTTGACGTAGCCCAACAAAAAATAGTCTAAAGGCGTTAAATCGCATGATCTTGGTGCCAACTTACGGGTCCATTTCTTGAGATGAATTGTTGTCCGAAGTTTTTCCTCAAAATGGCCATAGAATCGCGAGCTGTGTGGCATGTAGCGCCATCTTGTTGAAACCACATGTCAACCAAGTTCAGTTCTTCCATTTTTGGCAACAAAAAGTTTGTTAGCATCGAACGATAGCGATCGCCATTCACCGTAACGTTGCGTCCAACAGCATCTTTGAAAAAATACGGTCCAATGATTCCACCAGCGTACAAACCACACCAAACAGTGCATTTTTCGGATGCATGGGCAGTTCTTGAACGGCTTCTGGGTTGCTCTTCACCCCAAATGCGGCAATTTTGCTTATTTACGTAGCCATTCAACCAGAAATGAGCCTCATCGCTGAACAAAATTTGTCGATAAACACATTTCGAACCGAACACTGATTTTGGTAATAAAATTCAATGATTTGCAAGCGTTGCTCGTTAGTAAGTCTATTCATGATGAAATGTCAAAGCATACTGAGCATCTTTCTCTTTGACACCATGTCTGAAATCCCACGTGATCTGTCAAATACTAATGCATGAAAATCCTAACCTCAAAAAAATCACCCGTTATATATTAAAATATTTTGGTTTACAAAGACTGGTTTCTTGTGTGGATTTTTTAACGCTGACGCAAAAAGTTATAAAAAATATAAACTATTTTTTCCGGACCTTTCACTCAAGAATGAGTAAAAATTTGGAAAAATTTAAAGAAAATTCCTTGAATTCTTAAATGAAAATAAAATTTCAGATAGCTCAAGCGGATGGCTAACATAAGACTTTATCCATCCAGCATCTATCGGATTTATATAAGTTGATTCAATTTAAATAACATTAATATACAAAAAATAGAAAATGGATCCTCTTTTATGTTTACCTATTCAACGTTAATGTACTACATATGTTTAAGAACACTATACACTATTTTACCTGATGTAAGGTATAACGGTATAAACCCACCCATAACCGTAATAAAGCTGCTAGCAAAATTGAATGTTCTTTTGAAGATTCGTTTATGATTTGTAAACAGGATGACTTTAGTACAGTCGGTATTAATAGAATTGGGTAATTCACCTGCTCGTGTTTGTTGAGTTTCAAAGCCAAACATCGGTTGGTTGTCAGGTCATTAGCGAAAAAATTAAGCGGCGTGTTTGCTTACGTGCATAAACGAGCATTTGATGGTCCATAAAATGTGCGAAAGCAGCGGGAATAGTGAGTTATAAATTCGTAGGCACGAACTTGAAATTAATGGTGTTGCTTTTTTGTTCGCAAGAAAAGCAAGCTGTGTACGACGCTGCGCACATATGCGGAAGTTATTAAAACTTACATAAATTCTTGTCTCATGTTGAGTTTACTTGATTAAATTTTACCACTGTTAAATATATCTTTTGAAGGCACAAACCTGATTGTTAATTAGTAAAATCTTCATTAAATATGTTTAGAATGCTTAGTTATAACACATTCCACTAACTTTTTAGTAGAATTGGCAATAGTTATTATTAACGGACCAGTGGGAGAAGTTCCGAATTCGCACCTCGTTACGTTGCAGTTATTTTGAGCTCTAAAGCGGAATAATCATTTGTTCCTAAGCTAAAATTTAACTGTCAAAGAAACAATAACACCGCCTTTTTTCAAAGCATTATTTATTTTTAAGGAACTCATTTTTTCAACTAGAAGTTCATCATTGTAAATTTAAGAATTCTTTCAGAAGTGGCGATGCAAGAAGAAAAACTAATATACTTGTAAGTACAGCTTGACACTTGTACAATATTCGTCGCACCTATATTTATTTGGTTATGCGCTGAAGTGGGTTATGTCTATATTAAGTCGACAGTTATCTAAACATTAAAAATAAAAAAAAATACGGCATATTACATAAAAAACATCATTGTAGAATATGGTTATATAATATCCATCTAAAATACCCTCAAACTCTATTTATAATATTTATATAAGATAAGATTCGTTCAGAAATTTCTTACAACCAGAAGAAGAATTGTGGACCCTATAAAGTAATTAAAAATAAAATTAATAAGAAATAAAGATTTTTTCCAAAAATAGTCAAATTTCAACCGTTAATATCTTTTAAACGGTTGGGTTTGAAGAAAAACGCTTACTATAGGAATAGAGAGACCTTAATATAAGTGAAGTTTTCAGATTTATACAATGTTCTTTTCAATGCTACAAAATGCCTAATGGAACGACCTCCAGATAAAACTTTTTGATTGAAAATATAAATAACCATCTATTAGAAAAAATGAAAAAAACCAGTTGTGGCGGAAAATTAGGACCTTCGTTGATTTTTTTAAAAACTCATATTGGAGAGGCTTTAGAGGTGTCTAGGAACCTATTTTTGCGAGTACCAATTGAAAAAAAAAAATAAATTTTTTGAATCACCCTATATATCTTATACAGTCAAATATATATAATATAAGTCGTAACGAGTGAGTCAATTTAGACATGCTACGATATCTGAAAAATATATATACCGAATTAATGTCTATCAAAAAGATCAGTTTTGTATGGATAATCGATGTTAAAATCTGCCCACGTTTTTTTCTCCTCAAAAAGTTGCTCAGCAATTTTTGAATGTCCTGTTGAACGCAGTACCCAGTACCTCCGAGACGCTCTAGAAGCTATGCTATTCAAGATACACTGACAGATTTATGGAATATCAAGATAAAAAAAAAATTTTTTTTTTGAAAGTGTCAAGATATTTCAGATCTTGGAGTTGTTATATACCAAGTTCGATTTATTCCTCTTATTGAAAAGAAACCTAAGAAATGAATTTGGGAAAGGTATTATAGTCTTTTCGCCTTCATTTAAAAATGGATCTACATAATTTGAAATTCCAAATCCCTAAGGTGTGTTTTGTACTCCCAGAAAATGTTAATGCCTCCTGCTTTAATTTCCCATTACGGGCTAATACCGCGCTTTATTTCATTTATCAACTATCTAACGAATTCCTCCTTTCTTTCTGCTTCCCATTCCATGGCAACCTCCCATTCGTGCCACACAATTATAATCATTACATCAGACACTTAAACTATGGCTAAAATCACAAGTTGTAACAAGTAGGGTAAAAAAGAATATAGCATAAAACATTAACAAAAAAAAATAAAAAAAAAATATGAAGACAACGTCAACACACACGCATATATATACATACACATATGAAGACACAACCAAACAGATAGCCGAACATAAGAGCACAATAACATTCGATTCGTAAGAATAGTAGAGTGTCTAAGGTAGCGCTCTGAAGGCACAAAGGAAGCTAATGTGACAAAAACAACAACACAAAGTAAGAGATGCAAAAGAGAAATGAAACACTGACCACGAGTGCTGCCGCTGAGGCAGGAAGAAGTGCTCCAGGTTTATGCCGCCGCAAAGTGGCCTATGAAAGAAACAACTACAACGACAATTTTCATATGTGTCTAAAAATGCATAAAATAAGAAATTGTGGCACTGAATAATAAAGAGCTTCTTCTTCTTTACTGGTGTAGAGAGCAAATGAAATATAATCACTGCGGAGCTTTGGAGGGAGCGCTGTGAGTGGACATGCAACGAGCAACAGCGCACTATCTGGTAAAGTAGTAGCTGTGTCAGCGACGTCGCAATCACATTTTGTGGCATGTAAAATGTGTTGCGCGCTTATTGTTGCGGCTGCTGTGCTTTTAGCACTGACACAATTGTTGTTGCTTTGATTTAACTTCTGCTCAGCTATTGGGTTTTCTACCGTACTCTGGTTGCCATTTACTAAGTTCGTTTTTTATACTTTGTTGCAACTTGAGCCATATATGTAGATGTTGCACTTGGTTTGTTTAAAGGGCGCGTTTGTAGCAAGAACGGTCCCGGCAGCAGCCACGGCGATGAGACACACACCGAAGCTGCAACAAGGCGTAGCAACTGTAATTATCGGAGAAAAAAGGCAGTGAGCAAAAATAGCAGCATTGGTGGCGTTTAAATGGCGGTTGGCGTACAGTGCAAGAGCGGTCCTGACATTCTAACATTGGACAGTTTGATCGGAACGTTAGTAGCCGCGGCTGTCTTAAGGAATGACTGCCAGAATTAGAAAGTGGTGGTTAGACTTCTATGTATGTGTATCTGTATGTGTGCGTTGATGCCACAATGATTATTTTTTCGTGTTGCATGTTGCCGCAGCGCCGTCACCGCGCTAATATTGGTTGCTGTTTCTTGGTTGCAAGCTTTGTTTTTGCCATTTCTGTTAGACGAAGACTTTTTGCTGCCACGTTTGCTTATGATTTGATGTTGCACTTGCCACGCTTGTGTTGCACAATTCATTTAATACAATTACGCGGCGAGTTGTGTTTCCGTTAATGGAAATTTAGCTGTCTCGTTGCTTGCGCAATTGAAGCCGCAGTAGCCAGGGTCGAGTGTATATTTATGTCTGTGGCAAGCATAAAATCAAATTTGAATGCTTTGGAATGATGGACGTTAAAACAGTTTATGAAGCGCAAATGGCAGCAAAAAGGAAACAGGGACACATACACATACACATATGATAATTTAAATTCTTAATATGCACCTTTTTAAAATGCAGTATACTTACACAAACAACTTTATGTAGCATGTTGTATCAGCACCCTCTTATATGGCCAAAGTGGATTACGCCATAGCTATTTAGTTTAAATACGAAAGTGATTGTTGTTGCTTGCAAAAATGCTTGTACATATTACGAAAACTTTTTGCTTTGTGCGCAGGCTGGGTCGTTGAAAAGAGCGCTCCTGATGGAAGCAGATATATGTATGTATATATGTTTCAATTTCTCTTAAAAATTATATTACATTTAATGTCACTACCGCTGTTAAAGCAGTTGAGATGATATACAACTTCTGTTTCAACTCCAACTTAATCTTCATTACCACGATGCTAGAGCAATTAAGCCTGAAAATTATAAAAAAGGCAGCGCCAGTGAGGACAATAACTTGGCTGCCCAACCGAGGGCATGAGTGCAACACTGCACAGCAATGCATAGCATGGCACTGCACATAACACGGCATGGCATGCACAACGTGTTCGAAAGTGTTTAATGACAATGACGTTACCAAAGCAATGGTGAAACGGCGGCGTCACCACACCGGTGGCGGTCGCCGAAGTCAGGGGCTGTCATCGCGGTAGTCATTAGTTGACATTACCGCAGTTTGCATTTTTAATAAGAACAGAGAAGAATAATTTTTCTGCACTTTTTCTTTCACCTTCATTGACCATATGTTGGTTTTTGTGGTATGGAGCATTACAAATTAGTGGATGGAGGCGGCGACTACCGTAAAGGTCTACTGTGTCTGGTGATGGGACTACAGAACGTTAATCGGTAATCTGCCGACGTGAATTAATGGTAATTTGCCGCTCAAGAGACAGCAGGCGCATTATGACAGTTTTTATTATGTTCGAGATGGTCAGGAGAGTCAGCCTTAATGATGCCGGCAAGTGCAAGGTTTTTGCAACATTTTATACTTTACTAGAGTAATTTTGGCGATAAAGATTTGAAAGTAAAGGTTGATTATTAGAAAAGTATTTATGTAAAGCAATAGTTGAACATTTTTGGAATTTTATGACACATTAAAGTAGAAATAGCGAAATTTTTGTAAAGGGTGCCCCAAAATTAGGTTTTTAATTGCCGTTATTTATGTATAACAGTGCTGGCAAGCCTAAAAAATATCGACAGCTCACATATTATACTTAATAAGCTTAGTTACGCTATACGAGTATAATAGGTTAAACGTTGCCTACATTTAGGATTAATTTTCCAAGTTCGAAAATTCTAATTGCAGGGATTTAGGAACACTAAAGACTATAGAGCAAATGCGAAGTATCCAAGAATTATGAATTTAAGGCTCTTGAGAAGAAAGCATCCATAGTCAACAACATGCCACCAGCTAGGAAATATTTACTACTTACAGCACACTGACAACTTGCAACTTGATAACATTCACATTACAATTATTCGCAATCGCGAACGATTTTGTATTTTACTAGTTCACGTCATACTCTTGGCACTTTGGAATGTCTTATTTATGCATTACGCCGACACTTGCAATATATTTGTGTGCACGTGAAGAGTATTGTACATGGTTGCAATGCGAGTCACTCCTGCCACAAAGCGTTCGACTCGCTGACGCAGAGCGTACAATTTAATGCGCCACATTCACTGCAACTGCAACGCATGGACTTTGCTTTCATGTTCAGTAGTCTGCCAGTGTGCGACCAGGACACTGTTACCAACGACAAGCAACGCATATTTATTGGCCCACCAAATGACAATGTCAGTGCACAAACAAGCAGCAAAGCGTATAAGCGTATTCGATGTATTTATTACATGAACATTTGTGTTAAGCTCATAGATACTTTTATTTTGTTCGCTTAAGAGTGTAATAAAGAGATTGATTGTGTTGAAAAGGAATAAAAACGAAAGCAGACAATATGCATGGCTAGTACTTGTGAATTTGTGAAACTCAAAAATGGCTACTGGGTATTGGGATAACACACTAAAAGCTTAAACTTACTAGAAGCTGAGTGTAATACCATAGAATAATAATGATATAACGAATATTTCTACCAAATTCAGTCACATTCAGTCTAAAATGATTTATGTTTTTATTGAGGCATATCAATTCATAAATGAGTAGTGTGAAGGAGATGGAAAAAAGAGAAAATTTGTCTATGTATTTTTCAATTTGTTTTGCAAAAGATATTATTGGTTGTCATTATAGTGTCAGGAAACATTTTCTAAATAAAATGAAGAATTCCTTAAAACCGACTGTTTTTTCAAGTTCCTACAGAGTAGTTCACGGATACAAACCTAGTCCCATATTTTGGAAATTTGTCTGAAAAGGAATAAGAAATGAGATCTGTTAGGTTCGTGCCGTCAATACTCCACGAATTCGGATCGACATCTAACGTTAAAACTAAAATATTCGTTAAAAAGCATCACTATGCCCCTACAGGATTAAAAGCATTAGCGAATTCGCTATCGCTGACTGATGGTAACTATTATAACCCGAAGCCATATTCTGGCTTTTTAGTAGTAAAGTTTAATCATATTCTTGTTTCTATTAAAAAACACTGAAGTTTAGGCCAAGATATTAATATTTTACTGCAAGAAATAGAAGCAATGCACAGAAATCTTCTAAATCTATATCTTCGAAAAGTAGTATACAATTGGTATTTTATAGAAATTAGATCCTCTCAAAACTGGAAGCATTGAAGTGAAATTATAAAAATGAAAGGCAGGAACAAGATTAAAACTTTAGTGATAAGAATTCCGAAAAATTATATTTATTTGGAGGGATTTCGATCTCTTATGTTGTTTTGGTTATTATTAATATAAATTTCGGACAAATGATATTTGTAATTTTCAGCAACCTTTAAATTCCAAAACGAAGAAATACTTGGAGTTTGGATAGATAATCGTATAGATTTTTACTATAGGTCCAAGGGAGGTATCCCTGGAGAATGACCGAATTCATCCATTCTTGGAATTTTTCTTAACTAAGTCATATATAACCTGTATGCGAAATTTCAATGGCCTAGTACCACTCCTTCTAATTTATGCCAAAAAATTTGAATTTCAGACCATAATGCAATGTCGAAATATAGATAATTCAAATTTAAAACGTTAGATTGTGCGGAAATATGGCGGCCAACCTCCTACCAAAACAGTCTAACGGTAATTAACAATATACTCAATATATTTTAAAAACCAAAATGTGATACGCAATACCTTTTCAAGTCAGCCTCTTATTGGAAATCTCTTTGCATATAAATATAGTTACATCTTTGAAGCCAATGCGAAGGTGCCAGTTGCACGAAAGGTAGATAGCGAATGCAATAATATAAGCAAAAAGTGAAAAATAGTATCAATTTCCTCCAAACAATGTAAAAGTAAATACCTCCCAGTTTGTGGCACGTTTGCTTAAAATCGCCAGCAGCAAAGTGTGCAGCGCGCGGCGCCAATATGCGGCCGAAAGAGATGCCAAAGCAATTTTCACGTAGCTAACTAAATGGAATAGGGAAAATATACAGATGTGTGGGGATATTTTATACACATGTATATGTTTGCATGTGTGGCTGTTGGCGCAGCAAATGGCAATCGCAACGTTTATCGTTTATCGCAATTGTTTTCGCTGGCAACAAATAACTTTTATTGTAGTACCGATGATAGAACAATAAAAGTACAACATGTGCGTATATGTCGACTTATATAAACATAAACATGCATATGTGTATGTATATTCGCAAACCCTATAAAGGCAATTGTTAATTTAACTGCAATCACGCCAATATTTTTCATTTCATCGCCGATGGCTAATTCAATTTTCCATTGTAATGGTTAAAAGGAAGGCAGCAATGTAATAATAATATCAGAGATGCACAAATGTAATGTAACGCTGGAAATGTGTGCCTATATGTTTGTACATTATATATGTAATAAATTTGAAGATCTGCGCTCGGTTTGGCAGCGGATTGGTGCTTGCTAAGACTTTGTATAGCTGTTAGAAGGATTTGTTGTTGCTCTAATAGGTTTTACTTTTTGCTGATATCAGCAATGGCGTAACAATCAAAGTATTGTTGAAAAACTATTTCTCTTTTTTAATAAAAGCGGCAAACCGCAAAATGTGATGTGCTGGACAAATGAAAATACAACAAAATATAAACAAAGGGAGATGAACCAGGCAAAGGAAGCGCTGACGCACTGTGGTTTGGTTAGCTGAACGAAATAGCAGTGCAATTGAGGAGTGTTAGAAGGAAGGAGTCAGATGTTTAATCCCGTAAGCAAAGATGAAGGATCACTAAATGGTTTTAATATTCATAAAAATAAAACCAATTCATTGAAATATTAGAGCTTATTTTTTATTGAAGTAAATAAAAGTTAAAAAGTAAAGAGAGCTTATATGAATTTCAAAGTTTTTTAAAAGCTTAAGCACACCTATATTGTTTTTATTTATCTTCGAAGCTCGTCAGTCTCTATAATGATCTAACAGTTGGCAACTGTGCTAAGTAATATAGTATTAATTATGCACATTTCTTATTTTAAGTATTTTTCGAACTCAAAAACATTTATTCAAAAAATCCTAGGTACAAAATTTTCAAAAAAACAACCTATAATTTTCAGCACAAGACACTGTACCATAGTGCTACAAAAAAATCCTTGAATGCAGAAATAGCTGCAGGATATGACTGCACCAACCACAAAGGCACAGCTCAAGGAAGCATAAGCGTGAAGAACTAAGAAAAATAATACTTTGAGTATATTCTTTTAAGGAGTTTTATTTCTATTCGCCTTCACCTGAAGTGGTAGGCGCTTAAAAGTAAATTGATCTGCTTTTGCTATCGCAACACAATCGCCAAAGCGAAACAACAGACAATAGCAGCAACAACACCAACAACGAACAGCCAGAACTCTTTAATAATAGTGGCAGCAGTGGCACGCACGCAATCTACAACATACAAGTCATAGCTTGAACATGAAACACTTGGCAGCTTGCTATGCGATATGTAGACGACAAGCAACACAAGAAAGGCTCCACGTAGATAGATGTGTATGTAAGCGTATGTGAGTATATGTGTGTTATCGTTTGCAAATGCAATTGCGGCGAATTGGTAGACGCCTTTAAACGGCATCACGTGCAACTTAATGTGCACAGCACTCGAGCCCTGCTGCTACTTTTTGTTGTAGTATAGCCAACAACTGGCAACGCATCATCATCATCAGCGTATATAAACATTTACGTTGCCATCTTTTGCCTCGCGTTTATGCGTCGCCTTGCACATTATTAATTTTATACTTTTGTTGTACTCGTTGAAATAGCTATGAAACTGATTCATTTATTGTGGTCTAATATAGTGGCAAGGCGGTAGACACAGCTCAGCAACTCATTCAACACAGCAACTTATGTTATGGACCACGCCGTAGCTGTGGCTATGGTTGCTGTTGTTATTGTTGCAGCTTGTTGCAAATTGTAAATGTGCGATAAGTTCATTTGTTGCATGAAATTGCTCCAGTTGAAATGGCTGCGTTGATTTTGTGCGATAATTTTGTTATACGAGTCTTTTGCTGTGCGTCGGCCAGGGCGTATACTCAACTTTTTTCCCATTATTAAGTGTAGAGTTAAACTCGGGTTGCTGGAAAATTACACACCTTTTACGATTATGTGTTTTATTATTAATATTATGAAAAGTGTTGTTTGACCGCAACATGCCACTAAGTAAATGCCAAGCTTCTGCAACATGGATGCAACTTTTTCTGGCGTCTGTTCAATTATGGTGATAACAACCCACACATGTGCTCTGCTACATTTTTATACCACTGTGATTAATGATGCTTGTTAGCCCTAAAAAAAATGTGGCGTGTGTTTGCAAATATCTTTAGAAGCCTTAGCGAAAAAGACAAATGATTTAAAATAAAAGTGGAAACTCGCTATAAAACAAGCAAACAATTTATAAATATTTGCAAGCTGGCATGCAGCAACCATACACTATTAAATGCAAGCGTTGACTGCTCCAGCTAGCGCATAAAGTGATGAAGAAAAATGGTAGTCACTTAATTATATTACTAGGGGAGTTGGCTCATCTGCACGGGCTATAGCAGTTGTAAGCATGAGAAAATTGCGTTCTACGGCTGGTGGGTAGAATCCACTTGTAAATTTAATTAACTCTGCAAATTGGCATAAATAAATGCAGATGTAACAAATATGCCTGCGGGAAAACCGGAATAAAAATATGCTCATATCTTTATTTATATATTAAATCTGTCTTTCTCAGCTTATGTGAATGAAATTTGTTTGCAAAAATTGAGCTGAAGAAAAGCAATTTCAAAACCAAAGTATTTTGCTAAGTTCTTATTTGATAACTATACATATTTTTTAATAAAAAAAATTGTGCAGAAATAGAACACCTTTTTAAGATGTAATTTTTATTTACTAAGGGTAAAATAGATTTCCTAAAAGTATTTGCGTCTGTGAAACTATTACTGTGAAATCGATGAATGAAATCATTAAGAATATGTCAAAGATAATTTCAAGGACGATACCACTTAGTTTTTAAAAGAGATTATGGTTGAAACCCCCATTATAAAGCTAGTAAATTGTCTCAACATTCATTCATTTCTTCTGGTTGGCATTGATGTGATGCATGTATATCGCCACCAGAGTTGAACAGGAATATCTGATCTTTTTCAAACAGAATTAAGAGTAGAGTTGATAACAGTGATGTTTGCCCATACAAAATTAACCAAAAGTCTGCGATGATACTAAGTACATACAACAAATTTAATTCTCTGCGTCTTTCTAATCCTTTTTTGAAACACAAATATCAGAAGCGGGAATTATAAAATCATTTCCGTCCAAACTCTTATCAATTTAAGTTACTTAGTGACATGCTGACTCAGAATAAATCCTTTTTAAACCTGCCTTTTTTTTAACTACATTCATTTGTTATGATATTAGTGAATCGAAAAGGCAGAAATATTCCATGTAGAGGTATTTGGACTTTACAAACAATAAAAAAACACACCTGTCACTAAATACCTTAAAATGTATACACTTTGAGTTTTCGGGAATTGTTCATGTTTAGTAAATAACGCTGACTTATTGCTGTATTATGCTTAAGAAGAGACTTGAGACCAGTATTCCCATATTCAAAAATAGCCCGCATAAAAACGCCAATTAATTTCTCTCCTGAAAATAGTTTCACTAAAAAATTTTGAGCAACAAATTCGGTTGATATACAAGGTCCGGAACTCGAACTTTTTATAAATTTGCTGAATTACAGTTCGTAGTATTGTTCACAAGTGCACAAAAGCATTTTGCCAAAAGTGAACGCAAAAGAAATGATCAGCCATGGATTTCAAAGGTAATAGCTTTATATTTAGCTGGAAAATTACAGCCAGCAATTTTTCGTGATCTCAAACACCTTAATGTGAATAAAGTTTTTATTTATCGCACCATCACTCGTTACAATGATACTGGTAGCATCGCAAAACGCCATGGAGATGGTCATCAAAAGACTGCAACGATGGTTCGGAAAGTGAAGAAGCGACTTGAGCGAAATCCACGACAAAGTGCCGATCAAATGGCTAAAGAACTGAAAATATCCGACCGCAGCATCCGACGCATATTAAAAAATGAACTCAAGGTCAAGCCTTCAAAGTTCCAAAAGACCCATGATCTCACACCGAAGTAGCAACAAATAAGACATTAGAGAGAGACTTAAAGAATTTTACCATAAAAATTAGGAAATTGTTTCACGTTCAGCTTAATTGTGACTTCTATTATTGAAAAAAAAAATTAAAAATTTTCTACTTATGTACAATCGCCATGACTCTCTTCTATATTCAATAAAATATTCGTTTGTCCCATTTCAACTTCTCACAGCTGTTATTTGCCCAAAATGCCGACAATGTGTTGACAACTGAGCAACAATAGAAAAAATAACAAGAGCGCTGTGCTTGCTGCTGCACTTAGACTTGAAATATGTGGCGCTGACATTTTGTAGCTAAAATGCGAAAGAAAATAAAAAGGAAGAAATTATGAAAAAATAATTTAATAAAAAAATATAAATTACTAAGTATAACTGCAAGTAGTAGCATCATTTATATTACAAACTGATTAAGCTTAGAGGCACTTCATCCATATTATAAGGAAGTCCAAATGAACATTTTTAAATTAAAACTACCTTACATAAATATAAATTTTTGCGAAAAATGGGAAAGAGTGAAAGATAAATTAAATTCTATACTTATAAACATTTTTTTTTTTCGAAAGTTTATAAATATATTATTTTTTATATCGATAATTTGAAAAAGTTTTCAAACACCCTACTCCAAATAATATACTTGTAGTATGTTAATTTATTCAGAGCTAAGCGTTTGACTATAGGCGAAGCAAATTTCGAACATATTTTCGTTTTAAATTATAAACATGACATTTTATGAACGCTGTGAGCTGCAGGTCCATTTTAGTGTACGGAATATAATAACAATAATTTTATTTCAATATCAACCTGTTAATTCTGTGAGCAAGTTCACGCCTTGAAAATTCTTGCCCTAGAAAATATTCAAAGAGTATTAAAAAAAATATTTTTTATCGTTTTCGTGAGTATTTTATGGAACATTTTCGTGCACTTTCAAGGACAAGACATTCGCCACGTAAGTGCGGTTGCGAATTGAGTGAATTTTCAAGTACAAATCGATAAAGTAAGTTTCCATATATCGTATTTCCAGCTGGTTTATGCACTACTGGTTATTGCTTGAAAATTTGTTTTTGTTTTTCGGTTCACTTGAATAAAATACTGCACGAATAAGTGTTACTAATAAACACACACAGATCTAAAGTTAATTGTATAATGTTATAAATTGTTTTAGAAACAATTAGGAAGATGTTGCACGAATTATTTACGTCAATTACGTAAATTATGACCCTGTCACCGGCGATAAACGGTTTGAAATAAACCACAGTGAACACAATACGCGGCGAGCAACAACTAAAGCACTTTTAGGTTATGAGAACCAGTTGGACGTCTATATATGTATGTATATGGTATTTATATGTATGTATAGTGTATGGTACATATTTGTACATATATAAACATGAGTAAAGTAAAATAATAGAAAATAAATATTTCAAAAACAATGAAAAAATAAATTAGTTTCAAGTTAGTTGTCGACAGGCGCTTTTATGATTCACATCAAACTCGAACCATTTCTATTGGCTCCATTCACTTAAAATTGTTTTTCAACGCAAAATTAGTGAGCATGTTTTTTAGATTTTTGTTAAAAGAAAATAGTCTTTGAACATCCTGTACCGTAGCCTTTTCAACTATACTTTTGAATTATCATAATCATGATTATAATTTAAATTTTGTTTATATTCATGCCTTTGCTCTTTATTTTATTTTACTTTTTTTTTTAATTTTTATATAATATTCTGCCCCACCAGCGTTTATGCAGCAAATCGTTTGTGCTTGCTACTTTACATTTGCATTTATGCAACTTCACCCAAGTAACGGTGCATTCAAAAGCATTTTTTGCGCTCTTCAAACTGCTCTTAGTGTTGTTGCTGCTGTTGCCTCGCTAATCGTTAATGCCACTCCGCGCAAGCATTGTAATGCCAATGCTGATTTTTGTTGTTATTTGCTGTGTGAGTTCGTTGTTTTATGTGAATGCCTCTACCTTCTACAAAAAGTTGTTTGTATTCAAAGATATGCCACACCAAATATGGTCAAGAGTGGTAACCCATTTTGGGTGCATAAATGCGATTGTGCTGCAAGCGGCGGCTCATACAATGTTGTGGAAAAACAATGACAACCAAATAATAAAAATAAAAGTGGTATAAATTTATATCATCTATATAAAAGCAAGCAGAAGTGTGTGTTTGTGGTAAGGATTTAATGTGTGTTCGGCGAATTGTGGCAAAAACTAGGGAAAGCAGCGCTGACAGCTGCTGCTACGGTTCTAAATGTCAGGGTCTCGGTGCTGAATACCCGTTTTGTTAATGTCGCCTTAACCACACAAACTACTTTACATTTAAAATTCAGTGCCACAAGAGAATTTATTTACAAACTAGTGGGCACTGTTGCGGTGAGGTTATGCTGTGGAGTGCCGGAAATCGAGCTCAGTGTGAATTACCTTGTATTGATATAATTGTGAATTGGAAAATTTACAATTTTTAAACAATAATATATAATTTATTGAATTTAGAGGGATTAATTATAGTTTTCGTAACACTGCTGTATGCCCAAATAGGGGCCCTTATATGCCGTTACAACAAACTAATTCGGACAACTAAAGTTAAAAACCACACTTTGCGTACATTTCTGCGCTTTTTAATAAATATTTGGTGTTTACTCAAAAACTTCCCACTTACTAAAATTCCTTTCGCAGTCTTATACATTTTACGATTTTGGTTGATATGTTTGCAATACATTTTAGTTGTAAGACTACACATCAATGTCTCATGAAAATCAAAAATAAATCAGCCTAGATGTAGGCAATGATTTTTTAGAAATATAATTTATCTTTACTGAAATAAATTTTGAGCGGTGGTAATGTCTAACATAATTGAGGTCTTGGTACTTATTAATCATTTGGTACAAATAAAATGTTCTCAACTTCTAAGAGAGCTTCTTAATAATACTGAAGAGCATTTTGTCCAAGACTCCTACCCGATCAATCAGACTCAAGTAGATATAAAACTATTAATGATGAGCGAAATTTATCTATGACTGCAGCTTCCGAGTTGCCAGCTAATAAAAGTGTCTTTAAAGTACTAAAAATAGTAATTATATCAGACAATATTTGAAAAAATTAATATCTTTTCAATAATAGTGACTAATAACTTGATTACTTACCATTAAACAGCACAGCAAAGTTTCTAAAAATTGGTCTCAAGGTATGAGATATTTATCATAATTTGAAATTATCTGCTCTCCAGTTTCTGAAGAGCAGAAAAGTTAGTTTGGTTAAAAATTAAAACTGTTCATTCTCAACGTTATATCTTAAACTTAAAAAATGCTAGTTACTTAAAAAGTAACAAAAAATATTTTAGGTTTATTCTACTGGATGACTGCTTCAAACTTTACTATTTATGTATATACGTCCTGAGTTATAAATTAAGACCCTGTGCTTCAAGAGTTCCTTCCCCTACGAGTGTGTCGACCTGTATCAAGAAGAAAAAGCATTAGATTGGCTGCAAACTGCAGTTACTTACAAAGCAAAGCAGCAGCCTTCCAAAGTAGCTTCAAATACAATATTGCTGCAGCGCGCATTTACCAAGGCAATTACGGTATCTGATGCAAAATCAAGCTCAAACAACTGAAATGGTCGAGCAGAGTCCCGGTGGAGAACGAAGAGTATAAAAGAGTCGAGAGCAACAAAAAACAACATTAACCACAATTTAAGGCAACGAAAGATTAGCAAGCGAGTGGCGGATGTTGGATAAACTGTGGCAGCGTACGGCAGCAAAAGCTACCGCATACAAAAACAAAGAAACCAAATTCAACAAAAAATCCAACAAGAATGTGCAACCGAAGTGGCACAAAAATGAAGGGCGCGAGACACAACAAATGCGGCGTCGTGTCTTCGCCGACAGTAGAGCCGCTGAGCGCTAAAGAGGAGCCTGCACACCTTCAACCCGCAATCATTGCCACTGTTTCATTAACTGTTATTTCTTTATATGCTTTTCTTGCTTTCTTTTAATAGTGTTTCGCCAGCGAAACATAACAGTGCAAAAGCGCACATAACGGTCTCCAGCGACTCCACTGACTCCTGCTTTGCGACTGTCTCGTTCTAAGTGATGATGTTGGTGTTGTTGTGCCGGTAGCTTTACTTCTGTCTGCTGCACCTGACCGATCGACACTCACTCGTGCAGCCAAACACGCCGTTGCAAGTTGCATGTACAGCCTGTCAGCCCGTCGTCAGCATCAGCAGCAGCAAAAAGAAGAATGTGGAAGCAAGCGGTTGAAAGTGCGCTGAAGCTGTCTAGCGACAACAAGGATATCGAAAAACGAAAAGATAGCAGTAGAAGTGAACCAAATTGGGCATAGAGTGTGGATAGTTGCAGCTGTTGCTGCAGCGACATTCACTGTCGTGGTTGGCGATGTGTGTCAAGCGGCATGCAAATTAACTTAACTTAACTTAACTTAACTTAACTTAACTTAACTTAACTTAACTTAACTTAACTTAACTTAACTTAACTTAACTTAACTTAACTTAACTTAACTTAACTTAACTTAACTTAACTTAACTTAACTTAACTTAACTTAACTTAACTTAACTTAACTTAACTTAACTTAACTTAACTTAACTTAACTTAACTTAACTTAACTTAACTTAACTTAACTTTACTTATCTTATCTTGGCATATCTTATGTTATCTTAACTTAACATAACATAAGTATTTCGGAAAAAAAATATTTTCGACATACTAAAAATATCTTTAAAACTTTCGGCCCTATTAATATAGATTAAAAAAAACAGCCCAAACCACTCTTAAGATTTTGAAAACACATATAATCTAATATGAACTATTACTTTTGAAAGTCATCCTTCTGATACGACCTACTAACCAATTCTGTTAAAAGTATATGCTTAGAAAATACATTTTACTAAAAATTTCCATAATTTCTGACTGCAACGAAAGAAACGCTGCAATCACTTCACACTACTTATTAGTTAATTCACAAGTGAGCAGAATTAATGAAGCGTTACAGCAACCAACCATAACACCCCATATTATCAGCAACACCAAAGGCACAACAGGACAGAGAAAATAGCAGCTACTTGTAACACCACCCGAAAACGGTGTTCAAAGAACCTACTGTTAAAAAGAAAATAGTAAGGTTAAGCACCTTAAGTGATCAGCAGCAGGACCAACAACAGCAGCAAGTACACCTTACAACAACAACAAAGGATTCTACATCAACATTAGCAACAATAATAATAAAGCGCAGCACTTCTATTGCAACATTTTTTCGAAACCCAAAAAAATCTGTAGAATAAAAGGAGGAGAATAAAATATGAGAAATAACATAAGAGCCGTAAGAAATGTGGTACAGACAACAACAATAACAACAACAGCAAAAATAAAAATAGCAAACAAAGTCTTTTAAGCTGCAGCGAGCGAACTCCTTGTAATTGAACCTTAAGGAGAACAACTCAACTCAACTCAGTTTTGCAACAAAAACAATGCGGCAACAACAAAAATAACTCGCCTCTGAGCTCAGCACTGCAGCACTGAACTTTGAATGGAGTAAAAGAGTTACCAAGCGGCCACTGCAGGCTGAAGCTTTGTGGCAGCAAGAATGAAATCATAATATAACGGGCCATAATCAACCGAGAACTACGTGCATCTAGGCAAGCAGTCAGCATATTGCAACAACACCGCGACTGCCAGTAAATAGTGCAACCGATGTGTACTATATTAACAACAGCAAAAAGGAGTTTGAAATGAAGCAAACTGCAAGCGGAAAAAAACGAAAAACAACAAGAAGAAGGAAATAAAAAAAATTGTGAGTGGTAATGCAAACGCCACCCAGCGTCGTGCTACAGCTTCATACGCTCGCATTTTTGCACAACAACCCCGTAGCCGCTGCCCTATCCCACTCTCCGCGAGCAGCGCAGTTTTGTGCTTGTTGTTCGTTTTCTTGTTGTTGTTACTGTCATAATTTTATGCCAATTTCAATTCTAGCTGGTTGCTTAGTGTTGTTGGGGGCTACGCGCTTGTCAGCTGGCAGGCTGATAGCCACCTGGCCGCTACCTCTCAATAATGTTTGCATTGACGATTCAACTACAAGCCAGATCATATTACTCCAGCTACAGTAAATAAGTTAGCCGTCTTAGGAAAGCCGCAAACTACTCTTCATATGTAAAGCAACACAATTAAACACACACATACACACTTGAAAACTGCTAGTAACACCCATTACATATTCCTCTTGACTTTTCTCAGGCGTATCTTCGTTGCCGAGGAGAAATTCAAATTGTTCCAATCTTTGGAAGATGCAAGCTATACAAATATTTACACACACTCATACCTGTTTCTATTTGTTCTGCAAATTGTTAATTGTGTGAACACAAGTTGTTGAACTACTTTCGCAATATAACGGACATAGTCTTTGTGTGAGTAATGAAAACCCAGCGACCTAAATATTTGTCTAGACGATGTGTGGAAAATTGTGTTAGAAATTCGCCGCATTTAATTAAATAAATACAAGCATGCCATACTTAGTTCATCAAGACCTGTTTCTTCTGTAATTGGCTCCACTGTACTTTTGTATCATTAAATTAATTAAAAACAATATAGCAATGATGCAATTAAGTATTTAATACTACATATTAACAGGTTTTCTTGTAGCGTGCAATACCATGAGAGTGGACGAAATTTTTTAAATTCAAAGGAAACACGTTGACTTCAGCTGCAATTTAATCGTGTGAACTTATTAATTGGATTTTTGCATTACTGTAAGCGCTTAAATGTAGGCAATACTTAATATTAACTTAAAATAACTAACTTAACTTAACTTAACTTAACTTAAAACTTAACTTAACTTAACTTAACTTAACTTAACTTAACTTAACTTAACTTAACTTAACTTAACTTAACTTAACTGAACTTAACTTAACTGAACTTAACTTAACCTACTTAACTTAACTTAACTTAACTTAACTTAACTTAACGTAACTTAAGTTAACTTAACTTAACTTAACTTAACTTAACTTAACTTAACTTAACTTAACTTAACTTAACTTAACTTAACTTAACTTAACTTAACTTAACTTAACTTAACTTAACTTAACTTAATTTAACTTAACTTAATTTAACTTAACTTAACATAACTCAATTTGGAAGAGCCTGATATGAAGAAATATTTAAAGAAATGCATAAACCAAAGCAGCATAGCTTAACGTAACTTGGCTAAATTTAAATAAAATAACTTTTCGTAACGGAACTGAATATATGTATAACTCTTCAGATTCATAATATTTTTTTAACAATAATTAATTTAAATTAAGTGAACCCATTGGCCCCATGGCATTTGAAATGCCATCAAATATTATATTTCACTTATTTCAAAAAAATACATATTTTTCAATTTCACGCATTACCAGTAAATGCGAAAAAATAATTTTAAAAATATTAAAATAAAATATAAAAACTCAAAAACCAGCAAACAAAAGACTTAAGCGACAAACTCGATGCAAAATATTACATACAGCTCATTGAAAATTATTTAACTTTGCACTATCAATTTAGTTGTTACTGGCATTGCTTGGAACAGCATTTGCTGCTGGCTCTGTTGTGCAGAAGTTGCCAAGCGGTTAATTAATAGCAAATAGTTGTATTTACGGCGCTTCAATGTTACCATAGACAAGCGGCAAGTGAACAGATGCTCATGCAACAAAAATTTTTGTGGCAAAGTCGCATCTCTGCCGCTCTCGGTGGCATCACCTATTATTTATCTATTAGTTTCTGTGTTGGTTTATACGTTTCTGTTTTGCTGCTTGTATAAATAATCGCAATGCCCCACATATGCAGCAAACGGATAGATCAAGAAATCGCAAAATAATGCAAAAAGGCTTAACTGACAACAAAAATACCTCAGCATGTGCCTAAAGTTGTCGTTAATGTGTTGCTAATGCTGATAAATTTGATATTTAGCTGTTGTCTCAAATAGAAATGTTTTAAGGTTCAGTAAGCAAGCTGGAAGGTTTTTCGAAACATTTTTTGATCTAAATAATAAGGTCATAATCGTAACGAAACAAGACTTTCGGTGTTGGTGGACAAAACTTTTCTCAAATGGTTGCACAGATCGACTTGAAAGTTTTACGCAACCTTCTTAGTTATATTCTTATCTTATAAAATGATCCAAGTAATAAGATTTTTGTTGAAAATTTTAACCTCTTAAATCAACTGAAGTGTAATTTCTTCAAACACAAAACACCTCTTTTCAAAGGTCCTCCTGTAGATCGGTCATAAGATCATGAGGAAAAAAATTTTTGAAATAAATCAGTTATTACACTAATCAATAAATCTAAGTAAAAAATTGGGGTGGTTTGACTCCTACATCTCTCGACTACAACACAAAAATCATATATATTGAATGAATATGAAGTTTTTACATCACTTTTGGTTTACCTTTTAGAAAAAATCTTAAAGGACAAGCTTTTTCTGACTTGCCAGTCAACATAACCTCTTAATTTTAAATGACGTATTGTATTTCGATATATGAAACAAAAGGAGTTTAATTTTCATGCGTAAAATTATTTCTTCAAATATATTTCGTACCTCTTCATCAACAGCATAAAAATATTTAAAGAGAAAAATACACAAAAAAAAAACTTCAAAACCCAAACTTTTGTTCAACTCGCAACATTTTTCCAACTAATGCACTGTAAATGACAAACAAACTCCAACAACAAAAACAAAATTCGAGAGGTTAAATTTCAAACTCAGTCTATGACAGGCTTGTTCTTCGTTCGTGTGTTCCCACTGCTCTCTGGTTTGTGTGATGCGTCGCTTTGTCGTTGCTTGCTGCTTACCTACTTTCCGGCGAGTTCATGCCAAAAGCCGAAACGAGTGTGGAACTACACGGCAATCAGTTGTATCTTGCAGAATCTAAAACAAAAAATTCCAGTTTCTCATATTTCAGTAGAGTTTCGACATTTTCCACTAAGCAGATGCGCCAATATGCATGCGAAGCTTCTCCACCACCACTCCTTGGACAATAGCGTTGTCACGCGGCAGCAAATGTTGCACATTAATTTGACTAATTCACATGCAACAGCGCTTCTGCCACCACTTCTAAGCCACTAATAGTATTTGCTTTCGCTTAACGTGTTGTTGCTTTTGTTGCTGCGGTTTTTGTTGTTGCCAACGCGTCACTCTTGTGAAGCTGTGCAGGTGCAGCAGTTGTCAAAATGTACCTAATGGTGTTTAGCTAGTTATTCTTACTGTTTGGTTTTTGTTACTGTTAACCAACTGGCTGCCACTTAACATTGTCTCGTGTTAGATAGCTGCGGCTAGCACTTTACCACGGCTTGTCGCTCTGCCACATGCAGTGACATTTGCTTGCATCACAAGTGTGCACTCGCAATGGCAGTAATTTTTCTTAATGAATGCGCGAATATCCAAACGGCTTTAATGCGCCAACTATATGTATAAATAACCTACCCAATGTATACCTGATATATCTGTTTGTATACAGATGAATGCTTGTGAGTATGTGTGCTTTTGCTGTACTTTGGTCTAAGCTTTTGCTCTTCTTATTAATTTTATTGTTAGCGGTAAAATTGCAAGTTCTTTGAGTTTTTTTTTTGTTTAAATAAAGCAAAAGAAAAATTTTTACTCATTGAGCTCTAATGTAGCCTGCGACTCTTACTAGAGTGCAATGCAGTGTGTTAAGTAGCACTTATGGTGATATATGTATTTGATGATTCTTTTCAAGAGAAGGCAAAGCTTTTAGGCTCCTATTTATGAATGAGATAACATTTGTATAGTAGAGAATAGTTTCAATAAATATATTTTCTTAGAGCCTAGAACTTGCAAGTGGACGCAAGTCAGAAAAAATCGTTTAATGTGACGCTTGATTTTTTTTGCTGAAATATTTTTAAGACATCTTCTTTTACTTCTTTCCGAACATTTTTTTCGTTTTTGAATCTTTTGCCTTACTTTTTCTTTCCTTTAAGCTTCCTTTTTTTTCATTTTCAAAACTTAATTTTAATGTCAATTATAATTAAAATTTAGTATAATTATTGGCACTCCATGCGGCACAAGAATATGTCGAAGCCTAAAAACGAGTGAGCACGTCACAGACAAGAACTAAACCTGCAGGAGTAAAAAATGAACCGTCCCAGTGGCACTGCCAGCAAACGGCAACGGCAAAACTTGCTCACACTGCCCGAAATGCCTTAAATTGACTGAAACTAAAATAACTGTCGAACCAAATCCAGCAGGGAATTGAGTTGTGGCGACAGTGAACGAGTTACAAAGAACTCCAGAAGCCACAGGTGAGAAGCAGTGTGTCGGAGAGTAAGCGGTTGGTTAGACAAAAGGAAAAGCTACGTCCTACGTCTTTTCTTTCCTGCACTTGCTCACGCATGGAGCAAAAACATCACAAATAATAAATATAATAAATATAATAGAACTGAAAAAAGATTACAAAAAAAATCGCGCATAATTTATGCAAAATTGGCTTAAATGCAGCGGAAATCGGGTTAAACCGCAATCAGCATTTGAGGCACGTTGGCATCGTATAATAGTTCAGGCATTTGGGACGACTAGCTGGACCAACAGTGCAAATGGAGAAACACTAAATGACTGTGGCTAAGCCTGAGCCGTCTTTTCAGTGGCACTGTGCGTTTTTACTGCACCTTTTTTTATTGCTTTTGTTGCACATTTATTTTTTCAGTTTTCGGTTTTGTTATTTTTGCTGTTAGCATGCATGCCGTCAAACAAGTTGACAAATCTGGTCAAATGCGGCAAATATTCAGTTTCCATACTTAAGTACCGTTATCGTGTGCAATAAATCTATTGGGAATTGGAAGAAAAAACACATACAAAGACGTTTTCTATGCACTCACACAGCCATATACACATACACTAAATAAGTTTTACTCAATGAACTGGTTAAATGCCGTTTGACTTGCTGAATGAGTGGATTTCATGTTGACGAATATGCTGCGGGATGATTTGGCATTAGACGCAACGGTTACATGCAGCACGGGACATGACCATTAGTGGGCGACATAGCCGTTTTATATGTATGTTTGAATGTACGATACATAGCCGCATTGTGTGATATTTTAATAAATATTTACTATGATTTACTAAAGGACCGTTCTTGATAGTAAAAGCGGTAGTATTGCCTTGAAAATGCTTTAAATAAATATAAAAGGTATACAATGATAGATTCAAGTGCTAAAACAAATACTAAAATTCTATCATCAGCCCAAAGATTTCATTTTTTCTAAATTTTCGAATTTTTTTCCAGAGAAAGGTTAGAAAGTCGGCAAGGCAAAGACAAAGTAAAGGGCACGTCTGCAGTCACTATTCAGTTTAAATTTTTCATAGTAATACTATTTTATAAAAATTGCTGTTTTTTAATAGTAAATGGACAACACATACTTTTTTAACTTGTTTATTTTTTTTTTATTTTTTTTTTTTCAAATATTAAAAAAAAATATTTTTCATATTTTGTTAACTAATTTATTAATTTTATTAATAATTTATTAATTACTATTACTGGATTTTTTTTGTAGTAAAATACTATGATTTTCAATATAATATGCTATTTTTAATCTAGATATTAAAAAAAAGCTAAGACATTTATAATATAATTTTTTAAATATGAGGAAGGTTTTCTTAGTTACTTATATTTTTATCAATTTCGGGGTTTACAATTTTTAATATTATAATTGTTTCATATAATTCATTTTTAAGATCAGTTTAAATAATATTTCTAATAAAAAATTTAATGTTTTCATTCAAATATGCTGATTTCCCCATCTTTAAACAACCACAAAAAATGGTGTGGCATGAAATCTGAGGCGTGCACACAAAATCACAAGTAACAGGGATTGGTCATAGCTAAATGAGTCTCTCAAACCTGATCAGCATCCACAATAAGAGTTCATACACATATGTACATACATGCAGAGTGTCGATACGAGCGACTGAAATTGAAAGTGGAGACTTTGTTGGTGGGCACTTGAAATATCCGCGAAGCACTTTAGACACAGCCTCGCTGCCTTATCAGCGAGCGCATGTCAAAGACAAGTTAATGGTAAACATTTTCCCAGAAACTGAAACCGCACAGCACAGAAAAGGCAGGAACCCATGAAAATCAATATTGTCATACAAAGACTCTATTAGGCCAATGAAGATATTACATAGCTCCAAATAGCGAAACTCGCTAATCCACATTTGTTCCATTATTATTTTCAACGATGCCTTTGCTTGTAAGTATACTTGTGTATGTGTTGACGCTTGTAGCGCTCTCGTGTTAAGTGGGTGTGCTCGCCGGCGTCTGACTGGCTCGCTGGCGGACTGCCTGTCTGGTTGTGGAGATAATTTTCAGTCTACCTCACGTGCAATTGATTGTTTCCGTTCATGTCTGTGCTTAAAGTGTAATTGAAATGCAACAACAACAATGCAATGCATTTTGCATGAGCAAAGCAATGGATGGATTCCGTGCAACTTTGAGGTATATTGATGGTTAAAATGCGATAAAATGTTAATATTGCATTGTTGTTGTCGCAAAAGTCATTGGTTTCGGGTGATCGGTGGATATACCCACCGCTAATGTATTGATGAGGGTGTGCCTCACGTTCCTTAACCAATTATTTTGCTTTTTATTCGATTTTTTTGGTATTATTTTCACTTTCAGTGTTTTTTGGGCACCTAATTTTTGTTGCCTTTGACCGATAATTTGTTTTTAGCGACTTTTTAATGTTACGAGTAATTGACTGACTGAAAAAATTAGTTGTGGTAAAGAGGATAGTATAATTCCGTATATCCGTATATTCTGTAAAGACAATATTGTTAGAGATATGTAGTTTTTTTATGTATATTACTCTATGTTATTAAAAATATTATTTTCTAATAATTCCTCTTAAAAGGATTAATCGCATTCTATTACTTTAAATAATCCATAAATATTAGATGAGAAGAATTTTTAGTCATCCTATTCTTTTATTGTTGTCATTGAGCAATTTTATGTTGAAACTTTGCTGAATTATGTAATTGAGGTGGACATTAAAAGTGTCTAGCGAAGATTATTACTTTGTGATAAAGATGGAAGTATAGTGAAAAAGTTGTTAACTGAAAAACAGAGCGAAGTTCTTTGCAAATAGTGAAAAAGGAAAAGAGAAACTAAATGTAGACTTAAATTTGCTAAAATACTTTCTTCTCACTGAGTAAAGACCATTTTTAGTACACATATTCTGTCAAGGATGGAGTCATGTGTAGAAGTTCACGCAAGTGAGGAAAGTTCTCTGATCGCCATTCACTTGGGAGTGGCCAGAAACGATTCTTTTACATATGACTCAAGTAGCTCACGACTTCCGGTCTTTGACCAAGTATCCTCTGGGTAGCCTAAGAACATCCGTTTGAAGGCGAGCTAAAGTGAGAAGGCGAAAAATCCCCTGCATAGGGTTGTGCGCTGGGTTTGGGACCCGTCACGTAAAAAACACCCCCAATGAAAAAACACCAACTGCCTGCTGTTGTTGACTCGGCTATAATCGCGTAAGCGGTGTCTACGCCAGTAAAGAAGAAGATTCTGTCAACTTCAAGATGGGTAATCGATTATTATTAAATAAACAAAACCCGATTTAACAACCTTTTCGAAATCTAATACGAGTCCCTACTTCTTCAGTTAGTTATATAGTATTAAGCTATACATCACATCACCAGTGAAAAAGTCTTCAAATAAACCAACAAAGCCACAAATTCAATCATCATACCCATGAACACTCAAATAACAAAAAAACCAGTGCTATTAAATACCAACCCACAAAAATTTGCTCTACTTGAACCGTAAACCCATTTCAATGACAGCAAAAACCGATGAACGCCGACAATTTCTCGTTACACGAAACAGTTTGAGGTTACAGTTTTGAAATTATAGCCGCATGTGCGCATTGTCTCATAAAAAATAAATATCTTATGGATTTTTTTCTCAAGTAAGTATTATTATTACAAGTTGCTTGATTTTGGCCGGGTTTTCAGCAACTCACCCACATAAGCTAACGCGAGTACTAAGGAGTACGCAGAAGTGAAGCTGCTCAAATTAAACTGATTCAGTGTTTGTATATAAATGAATACGATGAGTGCTTGTACAATGAATGAATGGGTAAATAAGTAAATGAACCGCAACAAATATTTACATTCAAAATTAAGTAAAGAAATCTCTTGCGGCCAAGCGAAAATCGAATAGTAATTCACAGAGCTTCTTCACTTTACACAGACATACGTAAAAAAGTACGGAATGTACGGAAAATTTACGTAGGGTATATCTATAAACAATTTTTCTTTTCATTTTGGCTTTAAAAACACATTTGCGCGTTTATTTCTCCCACGCAATTTGTTTGCTGCTTCAATTCACTTCCAACGCAATGCGAGAATGACTCAGCGCTCTCGTTAATATCTACTTTATAGTTGCAGTTTAATGAAAATGCGCAACAACAACTCTATCAACGACGGCTATTAAATCAGTGCTGCACAAAAGAGAAAAAAATATAACAATAGTACGCCAGTGAGTCTGCGATGGCAATCAGCGATTATTTGTTGGCACCTGCAGCTAAACTGTTAAAGCCACCACGCCACAAACAAATTAATTACGTCAAACTTAAATAAAAAAATTTTATAAGAGATATTTTTTTTTTCATTTTAGTTGCGTTGGCTAACAAGCGTGTTAAGCTGTTGCAAAGCTTAATTGGCAGTTTGTCGGCGTATTGGAGCTGAAATGATTGTTGTTAGCGTGGTAAATGAACGCATGCAAAGTGTGCTTTCACATACATATGTATATATGTATGTAAATATGGTTGTACTTGTATGTATGAAAATTATTTCTAACATTTACATGTGTGTGTATCGTTATTTATGGTAGTTTTAAGAGGTGCACACCACCACTTAAGCGTTGGCTGGCAAATAAATCAAAAATTTTATGAGCGACCACTCCTTGCAGCCTGTGTGTAGAAGGATTTTTGTAAATAAACTGAAAAATATCATTTCAAACAAATAAGCAACAATAGCGAAATGCAAAAAAAAACTCCAGCGAATTCAAAAAATTAATTTAATTTATATTTTGCTTTTCAATTTTATTCTAAAAAGTAAAGTATAACGCTTATGTTTTTTTAATAACTCACCAATTGAGTTTCATTGACAACCACTGTTTAGGAAGCCATATTGTAAATTTGAAGCTCTCATTTTAATATAATTTTATAACTTTTTTATTTAAAAATTATTTTTTTTTTAAGAAAAAACAAAAATAATAATAACAATTTAATAATTTGTTTTGTTCAATCGAAAAATGAAATTTTTAAACGAAAAATTAAAGTTTTCTATCGAAAGTAAGTTTCTTTAAAAACATATAATTAGTGTGAGTTATACACAAATTTTTGCCATTGGAGCACTTTTTTATCCATGGTGTGACAAATTTTCATTACCTTACCAAACTGATCTATGCGCTTCTTAATTCAAATCGATTGACCTAAGCGATATGCCACTTTAGCACTTGAATGAAATTCTTTAACGAAAATCACTATAATTTTGCCAGTTTACAACACTTACATAAAATTTATCTTACATCTAGGTATGTATATATGTATACACACTGTTGATAGCATAAAAGCACAATGACACAACGCAATGCTTACTAAAAGAATTGCTGATACTCACCTTTTGAGAGAAAGAAATCGGTGTAGTTGATTTAAAATTGTAATGCCATACAATCAGCGGCGATGCGATGCAACAGGATGTGTGCCAGATAATCTTGTGCGAAAGGCCAAATAGGGTCCGAAATGCGTGTATGCTGACTGCGACAGCAACAAATACAACATAAACAATAAAACTAAGCACTATAACGTAGGGTATATTTATGTTTAGTTCACATTGCTGTTGTTTTTGTTGCAGTTAACTGTGGTGTACTGAGGGCGGTAATGCTTCGAGTGAACAACATTTTGGCGAATTTTTCGTTCAATTTTACTTTTGGCGCTGCAATCAGCAATCAATCGCGCTCACATACACACACTCATAACAATTGTGAATACAGTATGACTCACAAACAGTGCACAAACGTCAGTTGCTTTCCATTTTTCGCTGCGGCTTTATTGGATACCTTATAATTCTTGCTAAGAATTTCAGATAATTTTCCGATTTTTTTAAACCGATTATAGTTTACAATATAAGCAATAAAAGCCTAGATAAAAATAAAACAAAAACAAAAGAAAAATTGGCCAACATTAATTCAACGGTCATCAGCAATAACCATTTGTCGTCTGGGAAACATGAAATCACAACACTCGTACAAAAATTGCCTTATCTTAGCGGTACGAAAGCCCCACCAAAACTTAATTTACATTTAACGGACAAATACACACATATGTTGATGCGTTGCTACTGCGCATGTGCATCAAAACGTTATTTGCATGCAATGGGCCTCGTCTCAAAGTGTTGGATAATTTTATTTTATTTCATTTACATATTATTTACTTCACTTTTGTGGTTGCTACTTTGTTGTTGTTCGCCGTTTTTGCCTTATCGCTTTTTGATGAGCCAACGTGACAGCCGAACATTTCTCATACGGTACCCTCTTGAATTTGCATAAACATCGGCCTGTGTGAGTGTAAGTGTGTGACAGGCGCATATCTATACGTAATATCAATAATGTCACTCTCTCCTACCTTTAAGCATGCTAGTTTTGGCGGTATCTTGAAATATTCTGCATCGCCAAGGAGCAAATTTTTGCCATACATACGTTAGGTTGTATTTTATATTTCAAGATTAAGAGAACACAATCGCCGGTTGTTTTTCAAAATAAGATACCATCGATAAACACTAGCTCTTGATGGAGCTTCATCGTCAAAAACTGCAATAAGTTCATCGATGCACAGTTGCTGAATTGATCCACGTTGAAAGTTGTAAAAAATAATCTATCGAAAATGTTCGCGGTTTAGTTCTATTTTTGGTCGAAGTTGATAGTTTCATAAAGTAACTGTAAGCAATACATAAAGCGTTGCTATGCCAAACGTTCTGAGTGTTAAGCATCAAACTCACTCATCACTAAGTTGCCGAATCCCGATCGTATAAAAGGCGAACCTCATGCATTGCGTGTTTGTCTTAAGATGCGTGTGCTCATACCACTTGGCTCTAAACAATGACCACCACCGATAAGTGAGTTAGCCACCCAATTCATGCTTCCCTAATAAGATCTGACTTCGCAGAAGTTGATAAATAAAATGCTTAAGCACATCAAATATTACTGCATTCACTGTTGTTATTGTTGTTGTATGAAGATGCTTGCAACGGCACCACTTTTGACACATTTGCTTGCCACACCATTTATGGCCATGACTTACAAGTGACAATGGAATTGTATGCAAAGCAGCTGCCAATAAATTAAATTAAAATTATTTCAGTTTTAGAAAAGGCATTTTTGCGCTAAAATGTATACTGAATAACGTCTTTTGTGGCCCATTGTGAATTCAGCTTAATATTTATGTGCATAATACACATTGATATTGCTTTTCTATTATATTAAATTTCTTAGTAGAGTTCTTGACCTCGGCAATTACATAAAATATTTGTTAACTTACTATTCTTAGCATAGAAATGATTGCTCGTCTCATAAATCTTGTAAAGTTATTATCTGCTTTTGTATTAAAATCAGCAATAATACAAATCAGCATATTTTTCAAGCTCTCAAAGTAGCCGGATTATGTTCAATGACAAGTGGTTAAAATTCAAATAAAAAATAAATAAATAAATTTCTTATATTAAAAAAATGTCCCTACTTTTCTGAGCCTGTAGTAAGTACGAAGGAAATATACACAATTGTTGCTTGTTCAATATATTTTCGCTTTATCTACACACCGTTCAGTTATTCACTGATGTGGTAGTAGTAGTAATGAATAATGATATTAAAGGTTAACTAAAAGTGGTAGAGAATTGTACTTCGGGTTTAGGCTTGAAATGTTTTTACGAACTTATTTTTTCTAAGTAACGGCCCTATTGACAGGTATTGGATATTTATTTTAATATAATATATATTTATAATAATATAATTCAAAGTGACATTGAAAATAAAGTTTGTAAAGTGTAGTAAAGTCACGTCAAAATTATCACAATGACTTTATGGACTCGACCACACACTCCCCTGTGCCAAGATACATATTGAGGTTATAATATTGTAAAATTGTTATCGCCGAAAATCACTATCCAAGTATAGTATTAGGCGCTGTGGACAAAAAACACTTGTTTTCCCACAGAATAGAAAAAATAAGTGGCGATTGTAATCAAAAATTAAATTTGTTTTAATAAACCATATAACTAAATCACTAACGCATCGACCCTAGACATTGTAGTTCATGCTTTTTCATCAATACAATGTATGCGTCATAAATTAATAATATTCCTACATTAAGTTCATTAAATAAAACTAAAAATATACTAAAAATTTCAGATATTTTTCTATTTGTTTACTTCGTAACCTTAACCCTAAATTTACATCAATAAATTTCACTTCAAACTATTAAAACTCACTATACTTCTCTACAGTTATACATCTCTGCTTGCAAAAATACCTAAAGCAGAGTCAACTAAGGAATTTCGTCGCATGTCACTTGTAATCTAAATATACATTTATCTCTGCAAAGACTTTAATGTAACCGGTTTACAACGACATTTCATCAAATGTCGTGTCGTCCAACCGCAATTGCATGGCAAGCATGCAATTCAATTTTTCCTGTTGTTGCAATGTATGCACGAAGATGCTCAAAAGACCCTGAAATGTCAAACTTTGAACATGAAACATCTGTTTAATGTGTAATTGTTGTTGAAATACCAAAATGGAATGCAACCACGCTGACAGAAAATGTTGTGTTTATGTGCTTACTCAAATGCATAGGATGGCTGTATATACATGTATTAGAAAAAAAATAAATATTATAAATACTTTTCTAGTGGAATTTTTGTTCAGAAAGAAACGCCATAATGGCGTCTGGCATTCTTATAGCCACATATGTATACTGTATTTTTTAGCGACATATTAGTGAAGATAATAAAACCCTATAATGTTGCCAACTAGCACTTTCAGAGTCGGACGGAAAAATATTTGGGGTTTTCGAAAATCGTTATTGTAAATAAGTATGTATGTATGACTTCATATTTAACTTTGATTCTATTTTTTATTCAGCTTATATTTTCTATTAGATTAAATAATTTTTGTAGTACCTATGTATCTTCCATTTTCACTCTCCCATTAAATATATTTTAAGTATCATTTATTTATTTTTATATGAGCAGCTTTCCTCTTCGTCTTTCAAAAATAACATAGCAAATCCTCAGCATTGTACATTGCAAATAATCATTCATTATAATCCAGCAGTTTTTATATCAAAAGTCTTAGAAAAAGTGAAATGAATGCGCCATGAGCGATAATTTTTCTTAACGACATCGGCTTAGGTAAAAACTGGACCAGAGTCTGCATGTCGACGCCATAACCCCGCAGCAACAATATTTTACGGCTCTGCGTGATTCATTATGGCCAACTAAACTACCGCTAAGTATACTTCTGTGCTATCGAAGCGAAGCACTCTCGCGCAAACGTTGACAAAATGCAAATGCCCTTTGGCAGAAGTTAGAAGCCGAGTGGTGTACGTTCAGTGATTACTATGAAACGATTCAATATTTATATATTATACATGTGTACAATGTATATAAGTCTTCTTGTATGTGTTTGGGTCGTGAGTGTTGTTCCACAATGAAGTATGCCGACGACAAACGGCGATAATAAATTATGCGACATTAAAATTAGCTCGAAGAAGCAGAAACACCAAAAGCTTCCAGTACAAAAAAAACAGAAGCCTAGGTGCTCAATGAGTTAGTTCAGCGAAATTTTAGCACAAGTGTTTGACTTGAGGTTACAAATGCATTATGGTTCACCTACTAAGCACCATTATGTTTTTGTATGTGTGTGTAAGTGCTCACATGAGCTCACCGTGTTATTAGAAGCCAACATCAGCAGATCTGTGGTCGGGTTTACGCAAGTTGTGCGTGCACTTTGCATTTATCTGACAGTTAACTCGTTCAGCAAGTGCGCAAATGTAATTCTATCGCGCTGCCGGCGGTTAGTCGCTGCTGGTCGACTCAAGGGACACACCTACTAAAATTGCACTTCGCTGAGCTCATATTTATAATGTTGTTGCTGACATGTGAATGGCTGCAAGTGAGCACTCGCTACTTAATTAGTTAACATATCAATTTTTAAGCGAGTTTAAGTGGCAAGTGTTGTCGCAACTTTTCTGTTTGGCAGCGTTAACTTCGTAGAATATTTGTTGGAAATTACTTCTGTAGAAGAATTATTAGAAATTGTTGCAAGGCACGTGTACGGGACGATGGACCATTGTGAGGTTGGTAAATAAATTGCTCAGTCTGGAAATATCGCAAGAAAACCATACCATCGAGATCCAGTCAGTCACTTCGTCAATTCAGGCAAATCAAGGAGTTTCACCTCGCAACTTATCGGCACAACTTGGAGTTAAAAGACGGCCATTGCAACGTATAATTCATGTTGACTCAAACATACAAGGATCAAATAACATATCCGCTAAGCCCACTAGATTTGCTTATACATATAGAATTTTATTCAAAAATTATTGAAATGGTCGAAGAAGACAATAATTTGATAAATATTTAGCTTATTTATGTCTGATGAGATTGTATTGTATGGGAAGTAGGCGAGGCTGTAGTCCGATTTCGCTCATTTCCACATTGCAACATGCAAATATCAGAGAAGTGCCTCATACCATAAATAATGTGGTTGAAATCGGTCTAACGAGCGAGATGTATGTGTTTTCACCTAAAACTACAAAGAAGTAAGGAAAAATTGTGAAAAAAATATATCGCTGAGAACAGCAATAATAGCATACTCCCCGCCATAATTGAATGATCCGGCATCATGCCATGTGTCAGCAGTCACGTACTTGCGTATATATGCTTAAGTGTGTGCAAGCTTCGCTTGACTGTCGCGCTTCACGAAACAATTACGACCAGCAACTGCTTTGCATACGAGTATTTTCTATGTGGCATATATTGTTGGCATAATAGCTCCATAATAGACGTGCAGCTTATTGAAATTGTCAGCTTAATTGTCAAGCTTGTGTTATAAGTCTTTTGTTTGAATGTATAAGTGTTGAGCTGTGTATTCGGCTTTTGTTGCATACTCGCATTTAGTGGTTTGTATGTTTCAATCAGTGCACAAAAACCATGACGTCTATGTTATTTTCATTTTTTACGTTATTTTTTTATGTTTAACTTTTTTCTGTTTTATTTTATTTTTTTTTTTTATAATATTTTAATATACTTTTTTGAGCATTAAAAAGCCATAAAAAATTATGCGGAGAAATTGCACATTTTCTCAGCCATTGAAGAGCGTTTTATTGATAAGCCGTGCTTACTAAAAACTGCTATTAATGCAAATGTTAATGTTGCATAAAAGTTTTAATAGCCTTTGCTTGGCGGTCGTAAATTTTTATCAATAATTCGCCGGTTTTTCCCGGCATTTTTGGTTTTCGAACTAAAACTTTTAGCTTCTAGTTCACAAAAAATAATAATAAAAATAATAGAAAAAAAGGTGGGCGTGGTTTTCGCACAAACTTTTCACAAATGGTTTAGAGTGCATTCCCTCTGCGCTATCAACTTAATTTCTCTAACACTTTACTTAGCAAGCAGCAAATAAATGGCGTGGGTAAAAAAAAAAGCAGTTACATTCGTACCGACTGGGTTTAGCCAATTCTATTTTCTTGCTGCTAACTTTATCTGCAACATGCCATCTGCTAACTCAACTTTTAAAGTCTCACCACTGGAACTTACCAACAGCTTCCTGTAGCATTCCACTAACAACGGCTTAATATACAAGTACAATTCTTACACAGTTCGCGTCTGTAAATAGCTATTTATATATTATAAAGGCATACATATACATATATGTATATATTTTTTACCGTTTGCCGCGCTTTTTGCGCTAAGTTCATAACTTTTTGCATTACGAGCTTTTCATAGCATCTTCTTGCCAAATAAAAACATTTTTTATTTTTTATTTTTTTTCTACTCTGGCAGCTTTGCGTTGTCTCACAGTTGTCTATTTATTTTATTTGACTATGCCTCTTGGTGCGGCGCATCTGATGTTGGGCGCATAACAGGCGCAGTGTCTGCACAATGACTGCTCAGTTGGATAACTCTCACTTCGCGCAGGGAAAAACTGCCAAAAATTAGAAAAAAAATTAAGAGAAGGAAATGTATGTATGCGATGGGCTGCAAGCGCAAATAAATAAATGTCAAAATTTATGAGCAGTCATTACGAGCAATAAGGAAGATGCAGGGGATTACACAACCACTATAAAAACAAACAAACCCAAAACAAAAACAGAAAAAGTATTAAAAAAAATATTAAAATATAAAAATGCATAAGAATTAAGTAAAAAAATTAAAAATAAAAATATAAAAATCATGAAATAAAAGGGTAAAAATATAAAAAAAAATCGCCAGCAAACCACAATGCAATCTAAAATCAATATAAAAATCCCTTTCAGTAACTGGCCACAGCTCTCAAAACAAAAAACGAAATATATATGTATATGTGTAAAAATTTTGTCGAAGAGATTCTCATCCAGTCGCGGCCGCACCTTTTCAACACGCTACCATTTTTCATGCGGTTTTCGCATTGTGTTTGTTGCTTGTGAACAACTATTTTTTGTCAGTATGCCAATTGTTTTTGTTGTTTTTACACGAGTCTAGTAGATAAAGCTTGCGGGTACTGCCGACGTTTGACATTTATTTCTTCGGTAGTGATGCCTAATAGTTGTTGTTTTTGTATGAGAAATAAAATAAAAGTTCATCCATCCAAACGAAGCAAGAACAAAAAAACTGCATGCTGAATATTCGCAAAATTTGCCTTAATGAGCGTCATTTGTAAACCGTTCCCTCCATCAATGCCTTGCTTTGGTTTTGCAACCGTCCGCCGATTTTCTGGGGTGCCTTGGTGAATTTTATTTGCCGGTTTTGTTTAGTGAAGATTTTTTTGAAGAAGTAACTCTTTATGGCTTTCGGAAAAGCGAATATTAGTAAAATTCATGAAACACTTGCACATAATGGGCACATTAGGATTGTCGTTAAATATAGGAAGTATATTTCAGACGACTCAAGCATCTATGTATATTTTGAAGTTTTCTTCTGATTATAGCTTCTTAAGTCGAAACTAGTTTCATAATTCACGCCTCACTACACGTGTATATATGTATTTATGATCCTACATGTTTGTGTGTGATAATAATGTGTGGAATTTACGAACATTAAATTCTGCGGTTAGTTGAGATTGTATCTTGTTAACAAGATAATTAAAAATTAACAAAAATACTCAGCAAAAAATAGGCAAACGATAAAAATTAACAACCGAAAAAATGATCAACATTGGGAAACCCATGTATTGTCTATACGACGATCTCGACAGAAGCATGGAAAAGAAAATGAAAACTCTATGGAACTAACTACCTGGGTACAAAACTTCAAAATTCATGTGCAAAACGGTAGATCAGAAGTACACAAAATTCCTATTGGCACTCGATAGAAGTGACTTTAGGAAAATGATGGAAATTCTAACTGGTCACTGTCTGGTGGCGACAGACACACGCAAGATTGGGCGAATAGATCGAGAAGACTGCAAGAAATGCATAGAACTGGGCACCAGAGAAACAATGGTAATGCAAAGGATCAAATTGGTCTATGCGTGACTTTTTGGCCTACCAGATTAACTTAACCTGACCTAACCTAATGTTGTATTAATTTTTATTTGAAATCACTTCCTGCTTTTATATGCTTAGCATATGTGCATTAGGGTGGAACATCTCATTAACACTATATAGTCGGTACGGTACGTATACTACCCCCTAGGAACTCCGTTGTGATAAAAATTGTATTGAAAGCGACATATTCACTGAAAAGGTTTAAAGCCATATACAATTGACGATAACAAATTTAGACAGGCAATTTATTTATTTAGTATTTTATTGCAGGCGTAAAAATATTCTCGATATTAAAAAATTCGAAAACTCCAGTGAGCACTAACAATTAAGAAAGAACAGAAAATTAAAAAATAAGGAATTAAAAATTTTATGCACAAATTCAATAAATATGTAAAAATTACCGTAATTATCTTGTGCATGCGAAGTGCTCATCAATGAATATGCAAAACAGTGTGCCTCTCCTAACTGCAAATGTGCTGTGGCGGCTACTGGAAACTTGGCAATAACTGCGCTTGCCAGCTGCGCAAACTCAAACCGGCCGGCGCGCTGTGCTTTTCGGCAATTGAACCTTTGCATTAAAGTGACATTAAACCGCATTTGACCCCAATTCGGCGCGCAACGGGCGAGCAAATGCATGCCTGGCAGCGTGCGACAGGCGCAGGCGCTGCGGCCATTAAACAGTTGAATTCGTTTAACTGCAAAAACAAACATACAGGCGCGCTTTTAAGCAAATACCCTTTATTTTCACACACATATTCGACAAGTATACATATATCGGCCTCATGAAATTACTACTTGACTCTGCCATATGCCGCGGCCAATCGCCGGAATTGCCTAAAGCACAGTTCGCTAAAAAAAAAAAACAACTATAACAATGAGTATGAACTGAGCACACAAACACATGTATAATACTACCAAAACTGGTAAAAAGGCTTAGATACATATTTATATACATATGTATATGCACGCGACCTAAATTCAAGTTGCAACTTGCAGTCAATAAAGTATATGTGGCGGCCACAATGTGGCGGTCGCAAAAAAACTCACAAAAATGCACAGCCATGTAGTGACGTCATGACCCAGCGCGGTGCGCAGTGTGTTCACCTGTCAACCGCTATTTTTTATAAAGCCAATTTTGCCTGGGTTGCCTTTGTGGTCACAAACCGCTGAAACATTTTAAGGTCAATTAAAATACACCGGAATTGTTGTGGGCGAGCTACACACAGACAAAAGATGCCAGAAGCGAGCCGAAAAGAATTCAACAAAAACAAATGATAAGTTCACTGCACATGCACAATTGTATAAAAACGCTGCGATTCGTGGTTTTTTGTGCCAACAATTTTGTTTAAAAGAAGTAGTGACTGCACCATCGGTTTATTAAATACTGGTAGCAGCGTTGCATTGACAGTTCGAGCACTATGAAAAGAAATCCAGAATACATAGATACTGGAAAAATATGCTTTGAGTAATGATAGAGACACAAAAATAGTTGTACATTAGAGTAATAGAAATTTCTTTATCGAAATAGTATAAAAATAAATTTTAAGTTTTCATTTTCAAAACCTTCACTTACTTAGCATAAAGCAACCTTTCAATTTGAGATTTAAATATGGAACCATTAAGCACAGCACTAGTATAAAGAGTTTATCATGTAAAATAACAATTTTTTACACCATTTAGCAACTATGATTTATCATTTATATCGTCGGTATAAACAGCAATTAAGCAATGCAAATAAGTGACAAAATACTTAGTTCGAAATAAAACCCATAGATAAAGATCTGTTCCATGTGCATTTCATGGACTTATTAAGTAGTTTGACTTGGTAAAGTTCCAAAATCCAATGGTGCCAATTGTAAAACAAGCACTGAGGGAAAATTCACGAGCAGTGGTCAATTGTTATAGACAGTGTTCTAGGTATATGCCATTCTTGTATGTACATATTACTTATTTTTCTCCTTCATTATAGTACATACTTATATGTACCGTCGCTAATCATGACAAGTATCGATGAGATTGCCGCAAAACTACAATATTATTGGAAACTTCGAAATGGCAGTTGGATATTTGCAGAAGTAAACATAATTTAAAATAATTGTTTTTAGCAATAAAGTATTAAAAAATAAAAAAATTGGAAGCGATGATTACAGCCAATTTAAATTAAGCCAATCAACACATTAGCTAGCACCATATTATAAATTATGCGTTTAGCGTGCAGCTGACACACGAAACAATATAAAATTTATTGGAGAAATCAGTAACCGTGAAAAATAACATTAAAGCTGGCGCTTGCTAGTTTAGACTCTAATAGCAGCCAATATAAACAATAAAATGCAAACAAAAAATACACACAACAATTCAGCGTAATTATATTTGTAATTTACTAATTATTCCAACGAGATATAGCTGTGTGTGTTTTTTAATCGCGGTCAATGACTAGACGGACGGTAGACGGACTATCGAAAAGTGAAAAAGCAACCGGTAAGCACTGAGCCATATAAAATATTCACATACAAATATACTTTTAGGCGTTCAAGCACAGAGTGCGATTGTATGCAAGCAGTCGGCCAAACGAGTCGTTGTTTATTTGCCGGTAGCGGTGATCTGTTTCAGCTGTTCCCACAATTAAATGGTTTCCACGTTTTTCCACAAGTCAGCGAGTTGCCATTGTTTTGTCAAGTATTTATTATTATTACCGCCATTAATGGGGAGCAAATGTTAAGGAAACTATAACTAATTACAATAGAAGTTAACAAGAAATGACGCATGAGAATGCAATGTTAGGTAACCGGATTTAGTTTTTGAGACATTTCGTTGTTGTTTCTCAATTAAAAATCAGTCAGTTTCGAGTGAATAATTATTTTTGTAAACTATGTTGTAACTTGAGAAGTTACTAATGCTAAGTGAGCTGCTTTATATTTAAGCAACGCTAAAAGCCCAAAATATGTTTTTAATAGGAGTAGTAATATTATTAATAATTAATAATATACGTCTTATCGGCGAGAGATCGTCGAAGACAGTTAATATTAATAAAAATATTGAAATTAGTGTAAATATATTTTTCAAATATTTCTTTTCATTTTTAGTTAAAGCTTTAAAGTTGCCGGTGGCTGACGCACATTTGAGAAATAAAGCAAAAAGCAAACCCAGAACTAAGAACGGAAAAAATAAAAAAATAAATGAGTACAAATAAAATTAAAGTAAAAGGCTGGAAGAAAGATTGACGTGAGTAACTATAGACAAGTCTGCATTCAATCCGCATTACCCAAGCTGTTTGAAAAGTTGATATATGGTCAGATTGAAACATGGTTTAAGGATTCTCTGATCAGACAGCAACATGGATTCGTCAAAGGAAGATCAACCACCTCGAACCTCATGATGTACGTAGAATATATCTTACAGCATTGGTCTAAAAACCTTGAGGTCCATGCACTATATACGGACTTTAGTAAAGCGTTTGATATGGTGAACCATGAAGTCCTGTTGCTGAAGCTGAAGAAATATGGTATCACGGGTTGTATATATGAATGGTTTGAATCGTACTTGAGTGGAAGAAGACTCCGTGTAAAGATTAATGACTCCATCTCTAGAGAGTTCAAGGTGACATCGGGTGTACCACAAGGGTCACATTTAGGGCCTCTACTGTTCTGTATCTTTGTTAATGATATTGGAGCGGAATTTACATCACGGTACTCACTCTTCGCTGATGATTCGAAAATCTATAGGTGCATTGAGAACATCGGTGACACGTATGAACTTCAAGAAGATATAAACAAGCTGGTGAGATGGTGTGAGTTTAATAAATTGAAGCTTAACGTGGGGAAATGTGCAATCATTAAATATAGCCGTAAATCTGAAGTTAATCAACACCTTTATTATATGGGTAATGATATAGTTAAACAAGTAGGGTCGATAAAAGATCTTGGAATACATATGGACAGTAAACTCACATTTGTTGGTCACATAAATAATATTGTAGCCAAAGCCAATAAGATCCTAGGTAGCCTGTTGAGAACAAGTAAAGATTTTGAGAACGGTAGTACGCTGATTGGTCTGTTCAATGCACTAGTGAGGCCAGTGTTGGAGTATGGATGTGTAGTCTGGGATCCAATCTATAGTTATCAAATTGATAAATTGGAGTCAGTACAAAAAAAGTTTAACAAACACTTAAAATATCGTCACAACATGAGTAAGGACTCAAGAGGTGCAACTGATGCACTAGAACCTAGTAATCCCACACTGGCCAATAGGAGAAAATATCTAACTTTCTGCACCGGAGCTAATATCATTAATGGACATTGGGACGTTCCAGAGTTGGTGGAAATATTTGACTTCGTGGAGTACAAAGTAAACTTGCGAAAGTCAAGAGTTATTAAAGTACCAATAGTTAGATCGAGATACAATACTCGTGCACCGACCTATAGGATCGCGAATGTAATTAATGAGTATGCTGACCGTACGGATGTTTTCAACATGTCTGCAGAAAAAATTAAAAGTGAAGCTAACGTTTAATTCTTACCTGATATTCGGATAAAGAAAGATACTAATAAATAAAGAAGTGATATTGCTTAAGGTTTTCTGATTCTGATCTTAACTAATTCTAACATTTGTTATTATTTTCTTTTCTTCAAAGTATTATTATTCTTCCAAAATTTCTCTCTTAATACTCAACATGTAAAAGAAAAAAATCTATGTATAATTGCTGAGTGCGTTAATAAATCTAAATCTAAATCTAAAAATTCGCAAAAAATTGACTATAGTTAAGTAAAAGTTGTCTGCCAACTTCTGCATCAACGTGACAGCGGCGTAATGGTGTCAAATGAGGGTGCTGAGGAGAAATGCCTCAGCAAAGAGAACTCGAATCTTGGCTTTTATTATTTATGCGGTTTGTTAATATATGTATATTTGTGTTTTTATATGTGTGGCGGCCTGTGATAACGAAATCCGCTAGCCACAACTGAACGTCTGTACAACCACAGCTGCTTTCTTGCCATGATTGTTGCTGCCGCTTGGAACTGGCTGACTGTTTCACTGGTTAACGGCGCAAAAGCAGCAAAGTGGGCGCCGAAGAAAATGAGGTCAACTCAGTTGCAGCAGCCAGCAGCGCAGACAAAATGATGGCCGGAAGAAAAACAATGCAAATAAATGATAATAAAGTGCTTGCATCAATAGTTGTGGCACGAACCACAATCTCAGCAGCAACTGAAAATTTATAATAAGAAAGATTTTATTAAATTTTTTCGAGTGCAGATAAAATGAAGAAGAATAAGCAGCTGCTGCACAGACTGAAATTCTAGTTGTTTCATAAGGGGTTTAATATTTTTTTTGTTTTTTCAGATAGGCGCTGTTTATGCACATCATTGCGTTTAGTTGCGGCATCCGTAAACTAAACTTAAAGGATTCCTTCGCGCTATGATTTTGGGCCCAGTTTTGATGATGGTTTGTAAGAAAAATACTATTACAATTTTGTGAATTCGTAATAACTTGTTTTTGTTTTTTTTTTACTTTTTGTTGTCACCCACAATTTTTTTCAACCTTTTTCACTCTTGTTCGGAAATGAAATTTGTCATGAAGGAGTCGACAATGGCTTCCAAAACACTACTCAAATTATCAACTGCTTTAATCCCATTACATTTCGCACCAACATACACACACACACCCACACATGTATAGCACACAATCATTTGCATAAGGATAGGCAACTAAATTCACTTGTTGCACTAAACACAAAACTCAGCAAGAGCAGCAGCAGCTGCAGCAGCAACAGCTGCCCACAGACAAAGCTCAGATTGCAAGTTGGTAGTAATAACGGCAACTAGAATTGCAACAAAGCAAAATGCAAATAAAATATACGAATTGGCGAATTTGGAACTGCAACAGAACGGGTAACAAACAAATGCCATTACACACACCGAGAGCAGAGCGCGTACGAGCGACTGATAAAGAGTAGTGTTCAATCAGCAAAAATCAATGAAAACAACTAAAGCTAAAAACGTGTTTATTTGGGGTGATATGCCGTATGGACTGATGTTGTACGCGGGTCGAGGGGAGCGATGTCGCACAAACGCCAACCAACTAGGCGGTTGGGGAACAAAACTTGTTTTCACTGCGGCAGGCCTGTCCCAAACAAGCAAGCCGGTGAGCAAACACGCAAACAACAATAAACCCAAGCAAGTAACGTAGGCCCCGGATAAACACGACTATGAGGGTAAATGTGCGAACGTATGTAAGTAAAATATTTACGACGTACACTCTACGGGTGTGTGATTTAGTTGCTACTTTAGTGCATGGTGTTTAGACAGAAAGCAACTACGGCCATCCGCTTGAACCTAGCGCAGCAAGGGTTCGCTCAACACTGAATTGCAGCTCCAGCGCGAGACAAGTGCAAACAGAGCCGGCAAACCTGAAACACCTGAAGAGCTGACGGAATGAAATGGCATTGGAATAATAGCAAACCAGATGACATTAAAATTCTCTGCTCAGGTGAAGAGAGTATGTGATATTGGATCAGAGAATATAAACATTGTTCTCTGGTTGGGTTGCATGTTGTGTTTTTTGTTGAGCTCGATGTTGGTAAGTTCGCTAACTAGTTGGATTGTTGCCCGGTTGGCCAACAGGTTCGAATGTTGCTTGGACAATTGTTTGATTCATTTTGGATTAACAGGTGCACAGCCGGTGATCAGTTGCTCTCAACATAAATTAGGGAGGCAAAAGGAATAATTGCAGCGAATGTGCAATTTTGAACTGTTAGCTTTAAGTCAACATTTCGCTGTTATTTTAAAGGCTAACATGCAGCAGCAATAGTAAAGAATTTTAATAACGATTTTTAACATTTTCCGTTTACATCGTACCTTTAAAGTTAACATTTTGCTGTTGTATTAAAACTAACATACAACAGCAATAGTAAAGAATGTTAATGATGTGTTTTAACATTTTCTGCGTACAGTGTGATTGCATAACATTGGTCTTAGCCAGAGAAAGTTAATGAACAGAGAAGGCGTAATTGTTATTATCTGCTTTAACATTCTCTGTCTATAGAATTCTGCTCTTGGTAACAGTTTGCTGTTATAATTGCTTGCAGTGATAAATTGATGGTTTATATCCATTTGTGAATTTCAAAAAATTGATTTTGATTTTTTCATACATATCGAATATAAATATGTATATATAAAAATATTCTCCGACAATTTTAAGTTAATCTGACAGATAGTTCCAGAGATATGGACGTTTTTCTCTAAACGTTATTTCCAAAGTCGAATTTCCCAGAGTGAAGTTTTCACACGACCTTCTTAGATATATTAATAAAGACACAATCAACCGATTTTCAATATTTGCTCATATGTATATTTAAGTAAGTATTTTCGCTAAAATTTAGGTATGTCATAATAAATATTTTAAAATTTTCATCGCATATGATGAATGTAGTACTATATTTAAATCTAAATTATCGAAAGCTATTACATTATTAATATGACTTTCGTATAAGCTAACTATAGGTATAAATACTGCATACATACTAATGCTGCTGAGCCGTCTAAACCATTATGAGTTTAAAAGTGTCTAAACCTAATTTTTATTTCCATTATCTAGTTCTTCGTATTCAAATCCAATATGCCATTGCCAAAAAATGGACAGATATCGGGATTTTCACTACAGCGGTGATAACAGTTGCAGTACAAGCCCGGTTTGCAATCGCTGCTGCCGCCATATTCGCGGCAAACCTCACCCACACCCTTGCGACATAATGTGCGTGGAAGACAGAACTCAGGGTTAAAGTTTATACTGAAGCTGCCTATGAAAATAGATATTAAATGAAAAATCAAATACTTAAAATCTTAAATGCTTTATGTGAAAAGACTAACTTACCATGTTTGCAACTTTCAGGATACACGCTGTTCGGGCCGCAGTTAATGGACGGACCAAATGATTTCCTTTCAAAGTAAAAATTAAGAAAATAAATTCCTATTTGTATAAGAGAAAATAATAACTTAAAACTGTATTATATACTCACAATGCTTGTGTTCCATTTTGTCGCAAAACCAATACCAGAATCAATGTCAAGCTTAGCTTGGTGAACCAACCGACATGAGAGCGAGCACTTCGATAAGACGCCATTTTCAATATTTTTTGTTTCTCAAACAAACAACTTTGTAACTTTTCTAAGCTTTGCTTCGGCTATTTCTGCTTTTGATGATTCTTGCTTCATCCTTTTATAGCTCTCTCAAGTGGTTTTTAGTCACATCCTTTTCTAATAATTTATGCAGTTTTCTAATTAAATATTCAAAATGTTACTTGTGACTTTTGAATAATTCAATCAGCCTTGAATTTCAATCACTAACCGAACCATATTTTCATTGTCATTATCTTACTCTTGACCGCTACTAATTGTTCAATGAAGTGTCACTAATTTGTGCGTAAGCAATGAACCGGGGCGGCTATAGGTCAATGGGGCGATTGTAGGCTTTTCAGTAGATGATGTTGGAGAATTTCATAGCCAAATTATAGTTAATTATTGCATAATTACTTTATTTATTTCATTTATTTATTCTTAATAAAAATATCTGATGACGGACGAACCGACGGTCATTTAATTCTACCAATAACAATAACTTTATAAAGACCAATACTAATTTCAATCCTTGGATGAGTACCATTACCAATACCAATACTAATACCAATACCAGTTACAATACCAATACCATACTAATTTTTATCCCCGGATGATTACCATTACCCATATCAATTCGCAAACCAATACCAATATCAAGAGCAATACCAAAACCAATTGCAATACCAATGCCAATACCATTACTGATACCAATTCCAATACCAATATCAATAGAAATTACATTACCAATACCATACTAATTTCAGTCCCCGGATGAGTATCATTACCTATATCAATAAGTCCCATTACCAATACCAATTCCAATATCTAATACCAATATCAAGAGCAATAACAATACCAATTCCAATACCAATACCAACATCAATGCCAATACCAATACCATTACAAATACAAATACCAATACCAATACCAATACCAATACTAATATCAATACTAATACCAATACCAATACTAATACCAATACCAATACTAATATCAATACCAATACAAATACCAATGTGAATACCAATAATAACATTACTGATATCAATACCAATACCTATACCAATACCATTACCAACACCAATACCAATTACAATACTATTTTCTACATCCCAAAAACTTGTTACTCACCAATTTACTAAAATCAAGTTTCAATCAAAGATATTAAAATTAAAGTCTTAAAGTAATTTTAAAAACAACCCCCATCACCCCATATAAGCGCAATTGACCATTGATAATTTCTCACCCTCTAACTGATTGGGAATGTATAATTAATTAAGCATTTTCTCTCATAAATTTGAATTAATTAAAATCTGAGCAAAACGCTAGAGAGATAAGATCTATGACAAGCTATAAAAGGATATTGAAGCTCAAAGGAAAAACATCAAACGCTTCGGCAGCCTTGAAGCAGCTACATCAAGTGCTGCTATTCTAACTAAGCAATCAATTTCTAAAATCTATAGTGTAACTGAGTTTCAAGATGAACTCGCGTGTGTACTTAATAACTAAGTTAAGTTGGCTGCTAGTATTCATGCTGGTTTTCTGGCATCGTGCCACACAAGGATTGTGAGTATAATCTTTTTTATTTACAACAGCAATTATTTAACGAAACTTACTTACATTACAAATTGAAGGCCTTCCTTTTCACCCAATGAGTGTGAACCCGGCCTTTCAGTGGACCCCAGAGAGTGTGCGCATGGTGAGACCACAATGTACACTATATAACTTCCAAGACGAAATATATAATTGTAAATTTCCCCTAGGCGCCTTCGACTTAAATATGAACCGCACGAATTGCGAACCTCGTATGGTTTGTTACAGGAACATAGGTGAGCCTTGCCAGGAGCTTGTCGCTAGCAGCAATTGCTTGCCACCGCTGGTTTGCAATTGTGGTAAGTGTAGTGAAGTGTTGAGCTACTTATGTCGCAAAAAAATGCCACCAATATTAAATATGTCAAAGCGCATGAAACCGGTTTATCCGGAATATGTCTATTAAGATGCTATTTGATGCTGGCATCCCAAAAATGTTTTTAGACAGTCTAAGACGGAAGCACTGAACAAAAGGACTCACGCTTGAAACTTGTTAAACAATTATAAATTATCAAAAATTAATCCAAATAGCATGCTAAAATGCGTAAAAGATATATATTTGATATTATGAGTGATATTAATCATCAGTATTGATTTAACCTTAAGTGTAATGTATGCTCTGAGCCGGTAGTAAACTTAAAAATGTTAAAATCATAATTCATGTTAATAAAAGTACTTGCAAATTTACAAAAAGTACTAATGTTTTCTTACTCATTAAGCCTCCCAAACTAAGCAAAGGTTGAATGTAAAAGGTCTACATTATTTGAAATAATGAGAAAAATATGTATCACAGAAGTATTCTCAGACCAACTTCAGAAAGCTCTAGAACTTATACTCTATTAATTACCCAGAAAAATGAAACCTTGCCTAATTTGTGCCGGCTTTAGGCCGACCTATGTTATTCGCAGTATGTAGGACCCGAACTTCAAGACAATTCAAGTAAAAGAACGGAATGTATTGCAAACTTCGTCGTAATTGGCACTAGGTGGACTCTGCACGATCATAACTCTTACAACAGAGCTACATTTTCAGGAAATATTTGATAAAAAAATACTTCACACTTTTACTATATGTAGAGATGTTTTCTCTATAGTCATAGAAATTTTTATCCCGACAATTCAAATATATTACACTTATAGTGGAAGAAGCATCGAAAGCCGGAGTGCGGGACTTTAATCCGCTAAACCTAACCTACTCTCATTTCATGTCTCTCCCACGGAAAAACTGGACAAAGTATTACTTCATGGGAGAGAAGAAGACGCTTAAGTCTATCCACGAATGTACGTCCGGAATCAATTTGTGGGTCCACTGTCCTTTGGATGAACGCTGCCACCGTTGCTGTAACATTGCAATGCTTTTGATTCTCTCCCCTCTTTTTGTTGTGTAGACGTCTCTAGTAAGTTATACTCGTATATTCGCAATTCATCTCCCAAATACCAACAAATCAACAACAAAAAGACGAAGAATAAATAAGGGAAACATTTTTGAGAAAACTAATGGACATGGCGCTGACGACATGTAGTAATTGTTGCTTGCACGTATGCACACACTTAAAATTCGTTCCGTATGTCATCATTTGGAAGCAACGTGCAATACAATTGGAGGCGAACGCGCACCAATATGTGAGCTACATTGTTTATTGTTGTTTTTCGGTGTAACAAATAGGAAAATACTCATAAAATTCAAAACTCAGCCGGGAAACTTACACACCGCAGGGATAGCAATCACACGAATGGCCGAATGGTTAAGGTGCATTTGAGAGTGTTGTTGCATACGGTTATTGGCGTAGTGTAACTAAGTAACTGCAAGTAATTGACGTGAGAATCTAACTAAGCGGAATATTAACAAACAAAGTGCAATCGCCACACGAAAAGGAATGAAATAATAAGCAAATATTATTTGGTAGTTAAAATGCTGCAAGAAGTCTGAAGTAAAAAGCGACAAAATTGTATGCACGCCTTCCAATTGTACGTTCGCAACGAACATCAGGTGGACCCGTTTCGAGATGCTCGTCAATACTTATGTGTATATGTGTTTATCGCTTGTGCTACACAGTCTCTTATACTTTACATAACAGACTTTCAGGTGAAAATGTGAGGAGAATGCCACATAATATTGAGAAGTCGAAAAAGGCTATATATTATTTCAATATTACAATGAAGAAACTTTGATCTACTTGACATGCGATTGGATATATATCGGCACATAAATTTCTATAATTGAATAATAGTACAGTTAAAACTCAATTAAAAAATAGAGTTATGTGAGGTACGGATATTATGAACTTTAAACGCTTTATACGTAAAAATCGTTGCCGGAATCGTGTTCCATGAAATTTTTTCCGCAAATAAAATGTTTCAATTATTTGAGAAACCTTGTTCAAATGTTTTCCAAGAAGGTCGAAATACCATATATCTAAGGAATAAATTAGTATTTTCGTATTTATTTTGCCCAAGGAGTTTTCTCCCAATTACGGTAAAGCGGTTAAGTGTGCAGTTAGCTGTGAAAAATTTAATAATCATCACACGAAATAGTAATAGAAAGTCAAAATAAAATCGCCCAGGAACGTCGAACGTTTCGTAAAGTCTGCATTTCATAGCAATGGATGTTGTAGGTGAATGGATATCAGACTCTGGATAACTGTGGTCTTTGTCAACTGTTATCGACCTGGCCCTTGGTATAAACCAACGTCACATCTCTAATATGTGAATTTCCCTTTATCTGGTTGATGTTCTCTGGATATATACCAAATATATTAAATAAGCCCCTGTGGTTGAATATAGGTAACATATATCTTACCAGTATCAAGTTTTCAGAAGCTTTCCAAATTAATAAATATTTTCAGAAGTTCTACAAAACAATAATTTACTATACAGAGTACCTCGCCAGTATTCGAGTTATTCGACCAGTTAGTTTAAGCCCAAAGAAGTATTCAATTTAAAACTAACTGTAATATTATTTATAGAAAAATTATGACCCTCTATAACAATATACAACCATATACCTGTGTGCAAATGGCAACAAGAGTTTACCAGCTAAAGTGAATTTCTAAGAATGCAGCGCACATGCGACCGCAAACACAGTTGCATGCAACAAGCGCTGAAACTAGAATCAAACACAACCACCATAATCGCTTAAAGAGCAAGCACATTGGACCAGGTGTATGCAAGCAGCAGGCTTAGTAATGATAATCGACAACAAGAGGTGGTCAGACCACAAATATTTCTTAACCGTTAGATGCAGCAAATGCCGGAAATAAGGAAGGAATAAATTCGTGGATCTAATAATGCTCATGCTTCTAAGATCTAGGGAGGGCAGAACAGTGGAAAGGAGATAAATAAAAAGAAGAGGAAAATGTTGCTAGTTAAAAAAAATGCTACTTGACTGAGGGGCAAGCAACAAAACGCACGGCGACAAAGTATGTGCACTTTAACCTGTGCCGAACACATTTCAGACGCACTGATGTCCCAGCAATGTAATAAAAATGTTGTTGCAAATTAATTGAAAGACATAAAATATAAATGCGATGCGCCTTTCTCTTGCCATAACGAAGCTTTAACTCCTTAAAGTATTTGCGCATGCGCATTACGGTTATTAGCCGTGCGTCATACTCGCTGGAATTTGCCCACGCAGCAGAAGCAGCTCAAGCAGAGAATAAGGTCTAGAATTGAGGAAAGATAACTTTCAAAACCTTTTACTTTTTATTGAATCACCTTGTAGTCCATATATTTTTATTTTATTCAGCAAAATGCTATAATTTCACAGGTCAGTTAAGCTGATTGCCACAAATTTTTACCGATTATTAAATTTTATCTATTCTATGAGCAAATTACAGTTTACAGATTATAATTAATCTTAAAAAAAAACCATTGAATATTGGTTGATTCTAATTATGGTCCTTATGGAATATTGCAGGATGTGGATTCATTCGATGGAATGAAGAGATGTATGAAATATATGACGACATTGACATACAGTCTGTCAAGTAAGAGCGTGGTCGTGTTAATTTATAAAAAAAAAATTGGTTCAGTGCTTTTCAAATAGCAAACTCATTATTAATTATTTACTTCGGGAGAAGGTATGACCTTTATTGATTCATTCGAAGTTCGTTTTTTAAGTCCTTTTTTGTAACGAAATTTCTTAAAAAGCAAAATAAGATCAGAACTAAGTAGCAATACATAAAATAAATTGGAATTTTATTAATATTCTATTAAAATTTTTATTACCAATCATCGAAATCAAATTGATTAAATTACCTCGCCCATACATGAAATTATTGGCGTGTGAAACTGCAACTCAACACCATTCATTATTTTCATATTTGTCTGGTAATTTGGAAAAACACAAGATGTGGTGCCAAGCGCTGGCGACAGAAATCAGCTAGAAAACACCTCAAAATAATAATTTCATATGCAAACAGTGTACGCAGTTGAAACACGCATAAAATATAAATATGCACATGAAATGCGTTTAATGAACAAGTGGCCTGCCACTGGTTTTTCACGCGGCGCATACGCATATACACGGCGACGCAACTGGACGTTGTCGTGCTTCATGAGGCAATTTAATTGATTTTGTTGCACGCAGACTACCACAGCGCCAAGCTAATATTGAAGATAAGTCACAAATGCTTGAAAAACGTGAGCGTAATTATGTAATATGCCCACATATACAAATATAAATAATATAAATAGCGAACATTTAAGGAAATAAGCCAACTGCGCGAGCGCTTTGAAAAATGTTCTGAAAATAAACTGCTAAACGCAGCCATTAATCTGGAAATTGAAATATTTTTACACAATTATCAGCGGTATTTCACGAACACACACACACGTGCTCAAAATAAATAACCGTTAACAGTTGCTAGTGTTTAAATCCCAATAACTAATGCCTAATCGCCGCACTTTGCTTCGTAGATTTTTGTCTCTTTGTACGTTGGTATGATTTTGAATTGCCCCAAAGCCGCATAAATTCTCGCATTGCATTGGTTTTTTATAAGATCTTGTTTTTGTTGTTGTTGTTATTTGGCTTGCTGTCACAGCATGTTTTGCGTAGGTAGGATATACAGCCGCCAAAGCGCATTTAATATTCATGTAAAATGGTGTCCAGTAAATACAAAAAATAAATGCGCTAAATTCAGATATGATCAAATAAAAAAGAAAGAAAAAATGTTGAATTCAGTTGCACCGAAGTTGTTGTACTCTTCATAAAGTAGTCCGATCGAAAAAATATTATATGTTGTTTTGGATAATTGCGTGAAGATATCTTCTTAAATAGAAAAGTTCCCCATACAAATACATAATTCTGACCGCTCAGTATGTTTGGCAATATACAAGTATGCTATAATGAATCGATATCGACGCTTCGACAAATAAGCAACTTTTTGAAAAAAAAAACAACCTACAAAAAATCCATATCGGTATTTTCAAATCGACTTAATCGACTCAGCTCTTCAGGGAGATCATTTCTATAAACTAAATATCAGGTATTTTCATTAGGCCGCTACAAAAGTAGACCGATAGACTCAACAAACGACGCAATATATTCCCCGTTCTTTTGAAATATCTCTTCACTAAGGTTCGCAATTTCATCATGGAAGGATATATAATCCAACAGCACGTCGAAATTATTAAAATTTGCTAGCAAAATTCGGAGTCAGTCACCTAAACTTTAAGAGCGCTACACCCAATTAATGGTGGTCATAATCATCTTGTCAGATCAACAATCGAGCGTCTAGTGGAAAAATTTAAGTCCACAAGCACAGCATAAAATGTTTCACTGCCAGGGAGACAAAGAAGTGCCAGTTTTATCCTGAATATTGCTGCCTCTAACGCATCAATTGGGAAGACCCAAATCAGTCTCTCACACGCCGTTCTCGAGCATTGGATATCACTGTGACGTTGTCTGAACTCAAGCCGCTTGACCACCAGATTCATCACATTTTCGTGAATTGTACTGAACAACAACTTGAAATAAGCGAAATATGCATTATTGGTCAGGCAAGAATCCACACATACTCCTTGAGTCAGCATTCTATGCCGAAAAACTTACGGCTTATGGACCGACGGCCTCATTAGGCCGTACTTCTTCCGTGATAATACAGACCGGCAAACCGCTCAATGATAACCGAATATATTTGACCTGAATTGGACAATATGTGGTTCCAACAGGACGGCGCCACAAGCCGCAGAGCGAATGTCGCAATCGATTTATTGAAAACCAAGTTTGGTGAAAGTGTTATGTCATGAAATGGCCCAGTCAATTGGACGCCTCGGTCGTGCAATTTGACGCCGTTAGACTATTTCCTGTTTGGCTAAGTCAATTCTATGGTCTATGCCAACAAGTTAGCGACGATCAATGAATTTCGCACGAATATCGAACCTGAAACTGCAGCAGGATCGGCCGATTATGCTGGAAAACCGTCGATTTTGAATTGGGTTCAGGGTCTGGACTTCTGCAAGCGTACGCGTGGTGGCCAGGCAAAAGAAAGCGAGTTGCATACATAATGGCATTGAATGTACTTTGACAGGAATAAATAATTTAAATAATATGCCAAACCGTTTTTGTATTTAAAAAAAGTTTTTTATCACTCTTAATGAAAAATCCGTTATATATATGTAGTTCATAAGGTCTCCGTCATTTCCTTTGCAAATTATAAACATCAGAGCAAATTAACTATGCTATGTGTAGGGTACAACAGCAAAAACAACATTGTAGAAAATCATTTAACAAGTATGTAGATAAATGAACATATTAAAAATAAAATGTACGAATAAAATTGAATTGCCTATTCATTCCAGTGAAACAAGTGTTGTATTTCAACGGTTGTTGTTGTTGATGCCAACGACAAGTGTTGTGCCGCGCGTGCGCATAAAGCAACTCATACTCACAGGTAGCTTTGTTTGTTCGCTCGCGGTGCATGTGTGTGTGTTTGTTGTGGCATAGACGTTGTTTCTGCTACGGCCTACGCAAAATCTCGTCGATTTCACTGATTTTCGCTGTTACAACTTTTGCGAAACGCCTACTATCTGTTTGCAAGTCTTGTTGTTGTTTTCCATATCGTTGCATTACAGGTTGTCTTATTTATTTTTATAGCTAATCTAGCCAATTTTTCGTTTGTAATCAGCATGTCGTTGGGTTTCAACACAAAAACAACGGAGGGTTTTAGGTTACATGCAGCGCGCACTGGTGTGTGAGTATTAATGTGATCGCAGTTCGAATGTGAAGTGATGTTAGAGCTAATGAGAGAGCGGAATTGAGAAGTGAAATCAATTTATTTGCACATTCCTTTTTATGCTGTAATAGTTACAGGAAAATTAAAGGTAATACTATATGCTTGCTAGATCAAGTCAATATAATATCATATTATACCTATTAGACCCTTGAGCTGGCTTGTCTTTTGTGACTCTAAGCTTGGTGTCGCTAACCTTCTTAATCCCCAGATTGAACTGACTTCAACACTAGCTTGATTACTAAATTGACCTCATTTAACCACAAGCTTGTCCTCGCATAACCTATAGCATTTCTACTTACCTTGACCATATACTACTGTGGGTACTAAATTGTAGAATTTTTAATTTATATTTCGCGCGAAAGCCAATCCGTCGAAATATATTATTTCTAGTCTAAGTAAGTGATATCTGTGTCAAATGTCAAATCAAAATAATCATCGGTGTTTACGCTTTTATTTCTGAAGCACATAAAGAAAAAGCGCTGACAATGAACCACGTCCAAGACAATATCAACTGATGAAGAACACATCAATAAAATAAAAGAATTTGTGCTTAAGAATCGGCAACTAACAGTCAGAGATTTTACTGGCATCGTGGGAATATTGGAAGGATCAGTGAAAACCATTTTGAAAAATCATTTGAGCCTAAGAAAAGTCAAAGCACGATTGGTTCCAAAAGCACTCGATATTTTTGATAAACAGCGTTACACTAATGCCTGTGAAACAATGCTTTTCAACTACCAGGATGTCATTAAATGTAATATTACTGACGATGAGTTTTGGATCTATGCTTACGACCCGGAAACAGAGGATCAATGGGCCGAATATCTTGGCCAAGGTGAGCCGAAGCTGGAAAACCACGTCACAGCAAAAAAAAAAAAACAAGTTTATGTTGACAAATTTCTTCGATTATTGAGGTGTGATTCGCTATGAATTCCTTCCAAATTGTCAAAACCCTATATCATGCCACAACCACCGTATTCGGCTGATTTAGCTCCGTGTGACTTCTGGCTATTCAGCAAACTCAAACGACCGCTCCGGGGAAATCGTTTTAAGTCAATTAAAGACATTAAATATATGTAAATGACAATGCACCTTGAAGGCTATCATAGTTTATGAAAAATAAAATAAGAATTTTAAAATTATAAACAAGTCACTTTTTTTTGTTTTCCCAAATTTAAAATAATCAAAAGTACTAAATTTGGCACAAAATATATAATGAAATATGAATCACTCCTTTGACTCTGCGTCGTGATTGTCCCTCAGTTGAGCTCTTACAGCTATAAAATGACGTGCAGTTTCCCAGGCTCCTCTAAACCTTTACCGTGTTCATTGCCAATAGATTACATCAGCGGTTAGCCCTGCATTGAATATAACAGCAAATTAGTCCTTTCATTAAACGACCAATAATTTAAGCTCTCGTATCATACAAAAATATAATAAAGGTAGTTTTTATGTATTATGTACATACAACAAGTGTTTTAGGAAATAATAAAATAATTCAGCAAAAATAAGTTACGACGGGCATCAACCCTTTTCGTGCATGCTGTTTTAACAAAATCAATTCCCAGAGATTTTCTCAACAAGAATCGTGTGAGCATGGAAAATGTAACCGTAAATATGTATGATTGTGGTTTTGTGCCGTTAAAACTGAAGGCAAAATTTAGCAAACAGTTAGCTAGTTTTCTCATTTATGAGTTTGTGTGAGCATATTTGAAATGCAGAAGATGTGTCGTTCTCTCGTTTTCAACCAAACGGTGAAAAATAAATAAAATAGTGAAGCAAAAACTAAAATCATGAAATTCAATGAGATGCAGCATCTTCAAACCTTCACGAGGATGTGCTGCTCGTTCATCGCACTGCCCAAACAGTTTTTGCTCCACGCAGGCTGTGCCAAAGCAACCACATCAATGGAAGTTGCCAATGAGCATAACTGAACACTTGTGTCGAATGCTTGGCAAGTCAGTATAGTGCGGTGGGTGGATGTTGCATGCAGCATGCTTTTAATTTCTAAATTCAATAGTTGGCTAGCGGGCCCATCATCGTTCAGTTGGCGCGCAGCAGGTGAAAATTTTTTTCGCTTTTACATTTCTTTGTGAGCTTTTCTTCATTTTTAGATTTTATCGCTTAGGCAGTGAAAGTGAAATTGGGCGCAGGTAACTGACCTCTAACTCATGCGACATAGGTGAATAAATTACAATAGATTCCGGCTCGATTGATGTTGGCAGCAAACTTTAGGTTCGTTGATAAACACTTTTATTGATTGCTGGACTGAATAATCGGGAAGAAAAGTAAAAAATATGAGTAACAAAATGATATTTGTTTAATTTAACATCAGAAAAGTTGAAGAAATATTATTTGAAAACCATAGTGTTGGATAGCAGAGGAGCTTAACAACTCTCATGTACTGACTGAAGGCACAACCGGTTACTCAGGCGAAATACCTTTCAGTACATGTACCCTTAAGTAGCATTCTTCATATTAAAAATATTGTCAGCCAGCTCACTTTGGCTCATAAAGTTGTCACATATATACATATATGTGCAAACGGCAAAGCAATAACAAAAACAAACCACACGAATCTTCTCTGCTGTGAAGGCGCTTTCACAAAAGGAAAAAATTAATATACGAGTATTACTCATTTTGCAACATAAAAATTATGATTATGATTGACAGCTGCGTTGCAAATGTGTGAGTGCCCCGCCTCCGCTTTTGATTCTGTTACCTTACTGCCACTACTATTTATGAATCGTGCAACCCCATTTTGTCACATCAATCAACCAATCAAATTTCCGTGTGCCCGCGCAGCCATAAATGGACCATGCAACATGGCGTTGCGGCATGGCATGAGCATGCACAAAAATTCATACTTTCGATACACATTTGTTTTGGTACGCCACCAACGTGCCGTATGAACACCAAGCGCCTAATAATTGCAACATTTGTAAACAACGCTGCAAACACAATCATCTCAATGTACGTCACAAGATATAGCCGCCTGTCTTTGCTTGCCACAAGCTTTATGGTTGCTCATATACACATTAACAGTTGTATATATTGACAGTCACATCGATTGAACCATTCAGCAATCTTCGTGGCGCGATCACGCTGCCTTACTCGTCGCATAATCAATGAAAAACACTTGTCGCTGCTGTCTGCTGCTCGTGTGGCATGCAACGCTCGTTGTTGAATGCACAATTTTTCCGTTATCAACGTCTGTTCGCACTCATATGGATATTTTGTTCTTCTATGACTGAAATAAATTTGTTTATACATATTTAGCATCGTCTAAGCCGGATCGCTTGAGGACTTACAGCAACTGGCTGAGCAATTGAAACGGTTTTTGATGACTCAGCTCTAAAATTTACATGTAATGGTTGTTGTTCATCAGTTTTTGCGTGCTTGAAGAAACGATTAATGAATATTGACTGTCAACCTACCGTTCAAAAATATATCTCTGATACTCTGAACTCCAACTTAAAGATCGACTTGATGTCAACATACGTTTGATACTGCGTCTAGCTCTTTAAAGTCCGAGGCTCGATAGCTAGATACTTGAATCGAGTTCTAGATAGTGCTAGACAAATGCATATGAGATGTTCCAGCGTGTCTCTCATGTTAACTTCTGTGCACTTTGTGTATGTATCTACATGTCACTACATAGTTTATGACTTGTCAGGAGGCCCACAAACATCCGACAATCTTTTCGAGATCGAATTTTCCTAAGGGCATCTTGCACATGATCTTGGCGATCCTACATGTACTTAAAGCATTCTGTCTCGCCCTGATCCACCCGCCAGCTATTTCGTAAATTTCGTTGTCTATCGTTCTTAGTGACTTCCGTATTTCCTATACTTGTTCGGTAGTCATATGGATGGCACTTTTGACAATCTCATCGGCTGATTGGTCTCTTGGAACTCCTTTGTGGCCTGGAATCTACTATATATGCAGCAGCTTTCCGGCAGCCGCTACATTTACTGCTTCCTTGCTTCTACGAACATTCTCTGACGTAAAGCGATGTGAGATTATTGCCTTAATTGCTGCCTGGCTATCGACATATGTTATTTCCTGCGTTGTTAGCTATCTCGTCTGCTTTCCCATCTGCAAATACCTGCACCTGGAAACTTGGAAGCTTTAAGGATCGCCTGTCACAGGCTTCCGCGCCATCCATCCTTAGTGTAATACATACGTTTGACAATTAAGTAATGAGATTTTATTGACGCGCTTGTGGTAAATCTGTGACCTTGAAATTCCCTTTCTCCGGCATCCGTCCTCTCTCCATTGATATACATATGTACCATCGCTCTAGCTTGTTTAGTTCGCCTGCTGCGTCAAGTTGAGTAGACGTGTGTTTGTAGTGCTCGTCACGAAAATGGAAAAACGAAATCATGAGGAACGCGTCGCGATAAAATTTTTCGCCAGATTGGGCGAAACAGCTTCGGAAATGTATGCTAAAATTGTAACATTGTATGATGATAGTGCTCTTAGTCATAATCAAAGCTCACAATGGTTGTCTCCGCGCACCTCCTTCCCGAAAAAAGTTCGCATGAGCAAGTCGAAGGTGAAAACGATGATTATTGTCTTTTTTGATAGCCTTGGAATCGTCCACAAAGAATTCGTTCCACCGGGGAAAACTGTGAATCAAGTCTACTATTGCCAAGTACTCGAAATATTGTGAAAACGAGTCAACAGGGTGCGCCCAGACATCGCTGTGCAGCTGCCCAAAGATACTACTTTGAAGGGGATGGCAGAATTGTAGAATAATTTTCAAATATACGGTTTTTATGGAACTAGTCTCATTACTTAATTGTCATACCTCGTATTGTTTAACTTCTTATTCACCATTTATCACTTCGTCACTGCTTGTGACTAATACATAATCAGTAATTTGCAAATTTACGACGACTTCCATATGTCGGATTAAAATCAACGCGAGGCTAGCGCGATTAACGAGGTTTAATGACAGTTCGTAATAAATCGTGTCGAATTTTTTAGGAATACGAAGTGATTATTTAACCACTAACAATATACTCAACTATATACTATACATGTAGGTATATGTCTGTGCATTTGCATGGACTGGCACGTAGCATATGCGAACGCCTACGCTTTAGCTACGAAATTCATAGCAGATATTGTTTTTGTTGTTTTACTGCTTGTAAATTGTATCCGCGATTTGTTGCAGCAACAGAAACGTGAGTGGAAATCGATTGATTTACAAGTGAACAGAGCAACGCGTGATCCAGTGCAACTGTTGCGGTAATTACAAAAGTCAAACGGTGTTGAGTTCCATTGACATGTTGCAAGTGCAGCCACGCGGCTGTGGCACCGCACTTTCAGTTGCGGATAAATCGAAAACTCCAAAAATACACACAATTTTCCTACAAATGCGCATTAAGTAATGAACAACAACAACAATGATAACAACAACAAATGTTGCAAATCGCAAGCTCTGCTGAGCGCCGGGTCAGCGTCAAGCACGCAGCGGGTGTTGCAATTTGCCGGCAGAGGCGCACAAATAACTCAAATGCCTACCAAGCGAAGCACGTAGTTGCCACACTGGTGAAAAAAATATAAAAATATTTAAAATAAAATACTGAAAATAAAATAAGCAATAAATGTACATACAAATTGCTTAATTACATAAATGTGCCGTTAGCTTTCTTGTTGGTTGCATTGTCAGCGCATTTGTTGCTTTTTCGGTGTCGCTCTCCGTGTTGCGAACATTGGCAACTACCATGTTATATGAAAGTGTGTGTGTGTAGCAGCCGCACTTACCACCGACTTGTAAAACCGCACATCACCCGCTCAGTTAAGCTTTATTGCATTTTAATGGCCAACGGTTGCCTTCGCCAATTTTTTATTGTCAATTGTGCAACACTAATTGCACTTTGCGCGGCAAATCGCTGGTTCTTTTAATTTTATCGCATTTAAGCAAAAGTGTTGTCTTTTGGTATTTTCTTTTAACTTTCTGTCTCAAAGGTATTTTATTTAGCGTCACTGCTCTTTGGAGTAATTGCGGAAATTCTCACGATTTTGTATGAGTTTTGAGACCTTTGAGGTATTTGCTGTCGCTCATTCATTAGCTTAACACGTTAAAGCAATTTTTGGAATTAGTTGAGGTTAGATATTTTGAAAATTAATATAACCTTTAATTTCGTCAGCGGCGTATTTTACTTGAGATAAAATATTACAATAGCAAGTGTTATCTGCATCCCTGTTTGGAGAAAAGGTACTTTCATATTATCTGAAGTCATTCTTCTTCTTCTTCTTTACTGGTGTAGACACCGCTTACGCGATTATAGCCGAGTCAACAACAGCGCGCCAGTTGTTTCTTCTCTTCGCTACGTTGCGTCAATTGGATATTCCAAGCGAGGCCAGGTCCTTCCACCGGAGTGGAGGTCTTCCTCTTCCCCTACTTCCCGCGGCGGGTGCGTCAAATACTTTCAGAGCTGGATTGTTTTCATCTATCCGTACAACATGACCTAGCCAGCGTAGCCGCTGTCTTTTAATTCGCTGAACTATGTCAATGTCGTCGTATATCTCTTACAGCTCATCGTTCCATCGAATGCGATATTCGCCGTAGCCAATGCGCAAAAGACCATAAATCTTTCGCTGAACTTTTCTCTCGAAAACTCGCAACGTCGACTCATCAGTTGCTGTCTTCGTCCAAGCCTCTGCACCATATAGCAGGACGGTAATAATGAGTGACCTATAGAATTTGGTGTTTGTTCGACGAAGGAGGACCTTACTTCTTAATTGCTTACTCAGTCCGAAGTAGCACCTGTTGGCAAGAGTAATCCTGCGTTGGATTTCCAGGCTGATATTGTTGGTGGTGTTTACGCTGGTTCCTAAATAAACGAAATTATTTACAACTTCAAAGTTATGACTGTCAACAGTAAACGTGAGAGCCAAGTCGCGAGTGCGACGACTGTTTGTTTGATGACAGGAGATATTTCGTCTTGCCCTCGTTCACTGCCAGACCCATTTTTGTTGAGGTCAATCAATATCATTGACGTACGCTCTGCTCGATTAATTTCTACCCTAGTAATTTGAAGAATTCGCATGATAGTGAATCGGCTTGTCTGAAACATCGTTTGGTATCGAAGAGAGGTTCTTCCCGATCCTGATGGAGGTTTAGGTACTACTCAACGTCAGTTTGCACAGCCGTATTATTATTGTTCTTCATGCGGGTAATTGCTATTCGAATTTCTTCATGGTCGAGCAATGGAATGTCTGCTCCATATTCATCGATTGGGAAATCAGGTTCACCATATTCTGGTGTTATTATTTCACTGTCATTCAGCAGGCTGCAAAAATGTTCCTTCCATTATTGTTATTGCAAACCACTAAAATATTTAGCCAAATTTTTTATCTCTAAAATGTTCCTTTGCAAACAAGGGTTTAACTTAGAACACTGAGACAGCTGAAACCATAAACTTACACAAACACATAAACTGACGCCTGTAGAAATTTCAAAATTGCTGAGAGAACAATCATCATTTCCTTCCTCTTCGCATGTAAATGCCTGTCACTGGTGCTGCTCACCACCCAATAATACCAACATAAGAATGCATAAACACACACAAACACACTTTGGTGAATTTGATTCTTTCACACAACGCGATAATAGCCACATCCCGTCATGCTAGCTTTAAGCGCTGACAACACATGTTGTTGCATGCCGCTTGTTGCACGTTGCCTGGCATGTTGCTGTCGCACGCCTGACAGGCTTGTGCCCAAATGTGGCGCATACGCATTAAAAATCACATACTTTTACCTATTCTCTCCATAATGGCTTTCTCACCATGGCGGGAAGCACACGTGTGTATGTGTAGCATAGCTTGTGGCGCATGTGTGTGGGCAAGCTTTCGCGGTGCAACAATGTGGCCGACATGACACTTCGCAGTGTTGCTATATTCGTTTATTGTTGTTGCAACGTTTCTATTGTTGTTGTTATTTGGATTTGCTTTTGGGATTTTGTGTTGTGTTGACACATGAAAATTGACAATTGTTTATCCGGCGTCCCCTTACGTGCGGACTTCTAAGTCTAGAAGATATTTGGAGAAGCAGCAAGCATAAACCTATTAAGAATTCGAAGTGAGACGTAATAATGCCGTATTGAAGTTCCGGTTCATATGTAGTCGAGAAGAAGGGTTCTAGAATTAATACTACGAACCGTTATGATTTTAAATACTTAAATATATTCTTGTTGTAGTAGTGACTTTATACTTTTGACCCAGCGTTGTTATTTTCTGGAAGTTTGCAAAGGTCTTACCTGAAGAGAGATTTTTTCAAGTATCGAAACAAAAAAAAGTCGAAAGGGATCAAATTTGACGAACTCTTTAATTGAAATTGCAATTGTACTAGCTTGGACATGGCGACAGTAACGTTATGATAGAATTTTATTCGTATCTCAATGAGACCTGCTTTTATAAAATTTGGCACCAAATCGGCATAGTAGAACTAGCGTTGCCCCTCAAGGTCGATATATATTACGAGTACAACCTTCTGTCCAGAATTTCTCGGAACGGAATCTCCTACACAAGTTCACTCTTTCGATTGTTTCTTTACTCTATTGTTTATCATTGGATCCATGTTTCATCGATGGTGACGAAATTACACAGAAAACCTTCGGTTTACGCCTAAATAGTACTAAACTTTACTGTAAAAAGGTTACACGGTGGCGCTTGTAGTTAGAATTGTGTAAACTGACAGCTTTCATATTTCTAATATTCATCGAAAACATTTCGGTTAAGCGCAGCAGTTCATTGATGATGATTTCATTGACTTTTCAAGTATACATTTTTAGCTTCAACCTCAGGCATAAGCTTAATTATTCCTATTATCCAAATATTTAGGTGATTCAAATGAATAGTTTTTGCTTTTACAGGGACACACAACGCTAAACAAATAGCTACGAAGATAGCTACTACTGTGATAAAGTCTACTGTTTTTAGAACTTTGCTCTCGAAGAGGCCATCATAAGTCATCTTAACGATTATGATTTTGAATATCTTCTTTGCTTTGTCTTATATCAAATTATTTAAAAAAAAATACCAATATTAAATTATGTCATATAAAAGTAATGATAAGTCAACTTTATTACTTATTTTCTATATCTAAATTATTTATCATCATAATAAATAAAAAGTTCGAAATCCCACCGACAGAGCTTGTCTGGACACCCTCACAACTCATGACAAGCTGCTAGATATGCCGAAAATAGTTAATATAAAAGCAATTTGTCTTTAAAAAATGTATAATAACTAGCTGTTACCCTGTGTGCCTCGCTACACCTAAATCGATTTAAACTCTTAAGGGTTTTTACTCTGTGTTTTATTTATTGTTGTAAAACTGTTACTTATTTATAAAACATATTGGTGTACAACATTTTTGGGTTTTCCGCCTGGCGCGTAAATGAATAAGCACCTTGGTGTTCCCACTCTCGAGCAAGCGACGAACAATTGGCCGTGGGAGAAGCACGGTTCTTCCAAATTGACGCCGCACACTTGAAACGTTTGTCCTTGCGATTTGTTGATGGTCATCGCAAAGGCAAGACGTACTGGGAACTGCAAGCGCTTAAATTCAAACGGCATGTCCGTTGGAATCATGGGAATGAGTGGTAAGAGTACAACATCACCTGCTGCCTTGCCATTTAGTATTGTTGCTTCAATCAAATTTGGCCACAATTTTTTGACTGAAAGTCTGGTGCCATTACACAAAGTCGGTGGTTTCAGATTTCGTAGAAGTATAATGGGCGAACCGACTTTCAGGACCAAACGATGCGGTGGCAGACCGGGGGGATCCAAAGAATTCAAGATAATTGACTACTTCATCTTGATTCAAAACGCTATCAATCGATGTATATGTTGTAGCTTCTCCTGTCAGACTTTCTTGAATGGCAAAATTGATTTCCTTGACGTGTACATTTTTCGGTGCCAATATTGCGCGTTCATTTAAATAATCGTTGCGTTGATAGTGTTGAACAATATTCGGAAATACACTTTCAATCAATTCTTCTTTCGATTGTAAAAGTGTACAAAAGTTGTTCGGAATGTGATCAAACCGGTATCATCGATTGGTATTTTGCCTTCGCCAATGTCCAACAACTGCTTCGAAAACGCCGCTGCGGATCGATCATTTTGCAATTGGACTCGCATGTTGATGGTAAGAGTCAGCCTTTGAACATGTCTCCACAAAACTGACGATTTTAAACATGCGTTTATTTCGTCGGCAGGAGTTGATCGAGGAATGACGTTATTGTCAACCGCTCGTATAATCTTATCATAAGCATTTTTCTGCTGAATATTTAATTTGGTAATGTTAGCTTGTATGAAAGCATGCAATTCATTGCATCGTATTGGTGTTCACGTTGAAGCTCATGGTCAAGCATATCAATCACTGAACGATTGGGCGCAGTTATGCCAAGTTGCGCTAATGCCTTATTCGCAATTGTAAGGCACACATCTTCAACCAATATCAAAGCATTATTATACATTGGTAATGTATATAGCAAGTCTGCGTCCGATGCTCGATTACGCGTCAAAACTAATAAGTCCTCGGTCATGCAGTCTTTGTACTTATTCCACAGTTCTTGCGGATTTGACGGAAGGCATGTAGATATTATTATTGCGAATAATACGCGTATTTGTTTTGGATGAGATGTGAGTGATGCGTCATGAAGTGCGGTGTCCCAATGCATATCATCTTCTAACAAATGCAATCGCTGACATGCTTCACGATACGTCGCACACAACTGACCGTCAACAGTTTTCAAATCATCAAATGATCTTGGTCCGCGCACGTTGACTAATAGCAGACGCAAATAGGAACATTCGGCATTATGGCTCCCCTTGCTTTCCTCGTTGAAATGTTTTCGATGATGTATTCCAAGTGAAATATTGTGGTATTTCGGAATATAGCAATGTTCTTGCAAATTCATCGTTTTCACACAACTCGAAAAAGGTAGTTAGTGTTGTCCGCAGTGGTCGTGCGGCGCTCTGTTGTACATTGTCTGCAGTGAAATAAACGCGTTGACCATTTTCGAGATGAACTGCCAAATGAAGAACAACGGGATGCCAGTCGTGTATTGGGAACGATAAAATGCGCCATACCGCTTCGTTGCTGCTTATATAACGGCCCATTTGGTATTGCTGAATTTCATCGATTGTCTGATAATCAGCCACTCCGAAAACTGCCATATCACTGCCCTTATTTACGTATTTGCAGATGTATTTGATCGATTTGACAGAGTTGCAATATTCTACATTGATGTGCGCTTCGAAAATTTTTGACAACAATGGTGAATACGGCACGACCCAACGATTATCAACATCAACGTCTTGATCCCGAACTTTTATGACCGTTGAATTACCACCATCTTCAGCGGATCGACGTCGATATAATGGATATCCGTCATTTCCAGTGATTGTATCATCAACTAAAGCTCTAGGATAGCGCTTTGAACACTTATTGTCAATCATGCATGGTGACGTTGGATTAATAGCGCCGCAAGGGCCGTGGATCATGTTTTTTGTTACAACGTCGAACAATTGTGGGTCGATTGCTTCATCTGGAATTTCCGCTGAGATGACTTTATCAATCTGATTTGGTTGTATTTTGCGAACTAACCAAATCAAGATGTGTGCATGCGGTAATCCTCTTTTCTGCCATTCGATCGAGTACATCCAGCATCGAACTTCTCCAAAAACACGAAGTTTCACAATTAAATGCATCATTGCTTTTTGCTTTTCCCTGAATATTTTCCCTCCTATTCACATTTGCATCATTCATTACGGCGTCTCTAAAATGGATGTACTCTTCAGAACGCAATGTCGCTTGGTTGAATCGAATAAAGTTGACACGTTCGGTCTCGATCTTTGCATACATGTCAACCAAATACTGATGGAAAAGCTTGCGACATTGGTGCGTTGAATCGTCTGGCATGCTGCACTATCGGCAATTTGCCTGCTCTGATGACGATTCGATGGTTATCAGGCGGCATGCGGTCCAATGCGATTTTGAACAATCGAATCAATTCATTGTGTTCATGGAGAAATCTTTGCCAATTTAGTACGATTTCTCGCCTTGTGCCGGTCGCAATTTTACATCGTTGATTTAGTTGGTCAGTTTCATTACCGATGAAATATATTTGCAAAAATTGATAGTCGGCATCGGCAAATGGTATGAGCGAGCCTGCTCGATGGTATATTTGTCCCTGAATCTGCAGAATAAAAATGTCAAATGTTTCACTTGAAATTTCATGCAAAGTAATCACCTTGAACGTCGGCATAAATGGATCTCTAATGATCTTTGTGGCACCAAAAGAAGTCATTTGAAAGCATGAATTGTACGCTTGTATGTTCTGCAAGAAATGCTTAGACGTCGGCGATTCTCCAGTGAGCAAGGAATGTAATGGTTCTGGTGGCGGTTCCAATGCAGGCAGTTTCACTTTGCCACTGGAGCAGCACATGCCAGCTGTTTCTCCTCGAAACTTCGCTGCATTGCAATGCGTACAAATAATATCCATTGTTCCAATGGCACCATGCAGGCTGTAGTCGCAGTCAGGATCGTAGTGAAAGCCAACATGTTCCATTTGATCGCGAAGGCGGACCGGTATTCGGCCTTGGCGGTGATTTGACCGTTGATTGTCGGCGAATTCAGCTCTAATCTGTGCACGCCGCTCTCTGTACACCGCTCTACCTCGGGCATTCACTTGAGCGCGTTGCTCTTCGCTTTAATTTCTTCTTGATATTGACATTCGACGTGAATCACTCGTATGTCTGCCACCCATATTACGTTGGCGTAGTCGAGGCATTTTCTAGAGTATGCATATTTGAAGTACATAAATAAAAATCGAAAAATTAACCTAAAACTACATCTTTAACTACACTCGTATATGCAATAAGACCCACCAACAGTGTATTTGCTAACCGCATGGAAACAATAACAATACTCACTTGCTTTGTGTGTGTTGCACCGCCAGCAGAAAAACACAAAATCGGTTCGAATAAATGTCGCAAATCGGTGGAATTAAATCTGGAAAAAACACACAATGTTAAAACACTTTTTTTTACACACACCGCGCATTTTCAAGCGACAATCGAACCGCATGGCATCACATACGAAACAAAAACAATACTCACTTGCTTTGTGTTGTACGCAGAATGTTAATCACGTTGAAATCTGAGAAAAATACACACAATTTTGAAATATGTCAATAGAAAGAACAAAAATCAAAAACGATCAACATGCGATGTCAATGTTTTTTATTAGTTGTAAACATCCGCCAGTTGTTTCGGTTTATTAGTAAAAGGCATTTGACAGGACTGCCAATCTTGCGCAAAACATTATTTCATGAGAATTTATGTAGGCGGGATGTATCATTTTTCTTTTTTTTTGCAAAACGTGTAATGATACACACATTAAATTTCTTATGTGCACTCTCCAAACAGACCCCAATCACCCCTGAAAATTTCATTGAAATCGGGCAAGCCGTCTAGGAGGAGTATGCGAACAGGAAGTTTTGCCACTTAATTTTATATATAAGAATATAAAAAAATAATTTCAAATTGAAAGAAATAAAATAAAAAGCGTTTGCAAACGCATCTGAAGTAACACCTACATACGTAATAAATATTCCTTATAAGGAAATAGACATGCGTTCGCCGCGTGTATTTTGCGTGGCTCAAAGAACACACTGTTGAGTTGCGAAAAAGTACATAAATAAATATATATGTTGACGCAGCCCCCGCCCAATTTCTTTTGCCACGTCTGTATCGGCAGATTAATCTTTTTCTTTTTCGAACTTTTTTCGAAGTTTTAATTCGCGCGCAACTAAACACTTACTTAGTTGCGCGCTCTCTTCTTTTGCGACAGCTCAGCTATACAGACTTGGTAAGTGTGTTTCCAATTTGTTATATTAAAATATATATATTATATGAAACCTTTTGTTTTATTTAACATTTGTAGAATAATTGCGCCAACCGTTTCCCCACGGCCAACCACAACTTTGGAACGAACGAGCACCGTGCTCCACCACCCGAATTATCATTGGTCCTTCGAGCCGGATAACAGGTAACAAGTGAATTTTATTTAAAGTGAAAGTGCATAATTTGCCCGCTTTAGCAACTCGCAAGTTACAGCCAAACATATTTTGGATTTGTGCTCTGCAAGCTATAAGGCAATAGATTTGGTTAATTTGTGCATCATTTATGTACAAAACCCATTGTGCTGTGTGAAGTGGAGACCAAAACTTATTTTTGGCACTCTACCCACAAATCAAAGCACAAGATTGCAGGTAGTATTGTACTTCATTTAAGTACAACAACAAATACACCTGGCAAATGCACTTATTTCACTTTACAAAAAAAACCACACTCTCTGTTATTCGAGAAAGTATTAAAAATTTCTTGGACGCACAAAATCGTCTGGAGCGTCAAAAATCTCTCTCGGTTTTTTGGCTTTTCTTATAGTCAATTTGAGTCTAGTCGCTCAACTCTGCCTTTCCATATATTGCTCTAATAGCAATAAAGGCAAGCAGCAATAACGCAGCTGCAGTTTCGCGAGTGCCAAAACAAAAAAAATATATACAAAATTACAAGTGCAGTGAGTGACACAAAAAAAAAACTTAGCAGAAAAGTGAGCGACGGCAAGAAAGCCAAACAAAGAAGTGAGAGCAGCAAAGGAAGAGCAGCAAAGCCCAAGCAGCAGAAGGAGAGCAGCAAAGGTAAAGCAGAAAAGTGAAGTGAGCGACAGCAAGAAAGCCAAGCACAAAAGTGAGAGCGGCATACCAGCATAGGCAAAGCAGCAGAGGCAAGGCAGCGCAGCAGCCATTCCAGAAGGACAGCAACAAGCGGAATAGTGCAGTGATAAATTAGAATAACCCAGTGAACAAAAGTGAATGTGAATAAATTCAAATAAGTGCTTGTGAATTTATTCAATTACTTGTATTGTATTTGTACATTTTAATAAAGCAATTAAGCACAAATCAATTTTGTTTGTGTACATAGTTGAAGACTAGGTGTGCAAGTGCATTGGGCCGATTACCCAGCAAGCACACACGAATTAAATTTGAAAAAAATATTTTGAAAAAAATACTTCACTAAATTTATTACTTTTTTGTTCGTTCGAAAATTCACTCTTCACTAAGAAACAACGCACTACTAATTTATAACTTGTCCGGATTGGTTCAATAACTTTTGCAACATATTTGCAAATATTTTTTAAATTTCAATTTCAAGTTTTAAATCCGATTTTGTGCAACATTTTTGCAGTTCCGTTTAAATTTTTGAAAACAATGGAATCAATTAGAGCCTTTACCACAGCTGCAGACGCTCTACTGGAGTTTGAGGAGTCTTTTACTCCAACAGCAAACAATCAAAGTGCCTACTCTCTCGAAGTTCAACAAGCTGAACTGAAATCTCTGTGGGCAGAGGTAAAGTCAGAGTACAAGTTGTGTTTGACAAAAGTGGATCCTTCCGACACAAGCTCAATTGACGACCTCAAACTTAAATATACAAGCTGTTACCACGCTTATGTGTGTTGCGCGGCCTTGATGGGCGAACACATGCACAACCTCACTGCGTTCAACCAAAGCCCTACTTCCAATTCAACGGTGATTCAACCTGAACGGTTACAACAAACTGTAGAACCCGTGAGGTATACCATCAACCTACCGCCATGTGATACCGAAATATTTCATGGCGATGTTTTACAATGGCCCTCATTTAGGGATTTATTTGCCGCCATTTATGGGAATAACCCGAGGCTCTCTCCGGTAGAAAAGTTATTCCATTTGAATCAAAAAACGCGAGGTGAGGCAAAAGATATTGTTTCGAAAGCGCCACTGACGAATGACGGATTCGCATTGGCTTGGAACAATTTGTTGTGTAGGTATGAAAACAAGCGAGTGCTTGTCAACACACAATTGAATTTATTATTCAAGCTTCCGCATATTACTACAGAATCTGAGACCGAACTCAGAAATTTACAGAGGGAGATAAATAGCTGCATTTCAGCTTTACAAATACATGGCATCAATGTAGATAGCTGGGATGCCATATTTACGTATTTGTGTTCTATCCGACTGCCGGACTATACACTGTCGCTTTGGGAACAATCTCTGGATTCGGATTCAGAGATCCCAAAATGGGTTGAGTTAGACAAGTTTTTAACCAAACGGGTTAAAACGCTTGAGAGAGTATCAAACCTCAAAGGCGAGTTGATTACTCCACCTAATATTAAGTCGGCTGATGGTGAAGGTCGGATACCAACCTTGCATTCAAGGATTGGATCCAAACCCATCAATTCCTATCATGCCAAGACAAACAACATTAAATGTAAACTATGCTCATCTCAATCACACATTTTGAAAACTTGTCAAAGATTCATTGAGATGCAGCCTAACGCACGGTTAAATGCTGTCAGAAAACTCCACGTCTGCCTTAACTGTTTATCAGACTCACATGAAGTCAAAAATTGTAAAAGTATGTTTAATTGTAATAAATGTAAACAGAGACATCACTCTATGATTCACCGGGATCAGAGTGAGGGAATAGCTCAGATATCTGACACAGACACTACTGAGATTTCTACTAAATCTCATGTGGCCTCTATTAAGGCCAATGTTTCAAATGTGCCTACCAGACGAAGCATGCTCTTAGGTACAGCCATGGTGACCATATGTCACAACGAAAGCACTTTCACTGTCAGAGCCCTGATTGATTCGGGATCTGAAGCCACCTTCGTAAGAAATAGTCTCCAAAAACGCTTACATTTGGCAACCAAAAAGGTCAGCGCGCGAGTTTCAGGATTGAATAATACCGTGCCAGGACGAGTTCAATCGGTATGTTCGATCACAATTGGCTCGCCCCGTAACAAAAGTTTACGACTAGAAGCGGAAGCGTTGGTACTGCCAAAATTGACTAGACTGCTTCCATCCAGATCAATAAACCCTTCAATTGCCAAAAGGTTACCAAATATCCCTTTAGCGGATAATAATTTCTATACGAGTCAAAAGGTTGACTTGTTGATCGGAGCAGATCTTTACCCGAAAATTATACTAAATGGGGTAAAATCGAAAATCTTCGGATCCCTAGTTGCACAGCATACAGTGTTCGGTTGGATTTTAACCGGTTCCGTTCCCTCCGAAGAAACGAAGGTAAATGGCAAAGGCGCCAAACAAAATTCAACAATAATTCAACAACAAATACAAAATCATTTTTGTAAAGTAAATAATAGTAATTTTATATTTACACAACAGAAACAACATCAGCAGCATCAACAGCAGCACCAGCTACAACGGGATCAAAGTAACGATGATGGCGAAACAAATGATGCGCCCGGCTCATCGAATCACACCGATACGCATGGTAGCTTCGGTGTGCCGACACTGCCTGCAGCAGCGCTATCTCTGTCAGGCAATTTCGCTTATTACGCGGGCGCCGCTGAAACGGTGGCAGCAACGGCTGTCACAGCTGCAACACACCGACATGCTGACGCAGCAACGCCACCACTACCACCCCCATCACAATCGTTGCCGCCATCATCAGCAGTGGCGGCCTCATCAGCAACAGCGCACTATCCACCATCACACCAGCAGATGCAGCTACAGCTCCAACAACAATACGAGCAGCGTTATCAACTGCAAACAGCCTATTATCACCAGCAACAGCTGGCGCCGCCGTCGCAATCGCAGCAAGAAGACCAATCAGCAACGTACGTGACGTCACAACAGCCGTCTACACAATACCAACATGCGGCGGCCACAACAACAACAGTAAATCAACATGCTGCGCGCAGCAACAGACAAGCAACGCAGTCGACAGCCACGCACCACACAACGAAAACATCACAAGCAGCAACAACAACACAGCAGCAGCAACCTGCAGCAATAGCGCACGCGTTGACACAAACCACACTGCAACAACAACAACCGTGTCAACGCACGTCAGAAGTCACTCAAAGCACTGACCAACGACGTCTCTCCCGCATACCACATGCCCAAGATCGAGCCAGACTCGAGTCGTCTCGCCGACTTCGGCATGCTGGTAACTTCCTTTCGGATTGGCGGCATGGCAACGATCGACTGAGACTCGATTCGTCTCAGCGACATTGCCCGGACCGAACCAGACTCGATTCGTCTCGTCGGCCACCCCATCCAAAGCGAAGGCGTGGACGAGACGCTCGACGTCAAGCAGATGCACGTATCATCAAGGATAGGCAAGCAGCACTACGAACGTTTACTCCCGGCTCATGTTGCCCGGGTTACAACCAGCGGCAATGGGCCAACTCATCGCCCAAAATACGTCGCTGGGATATATCATATGCGGCGTCGTATAACATCGGCACAATAAAGTGCACTGGCTGTCAACGCCTTTCACATTCACCACCTACCCAGGATCGAGTTAGACTCGAGTCGTCTCGCCGACCTCGGAAGGTGGTGACTTCTATGCAGATTGGCGGCATGGCAATGACCGACTGAGGTTCGATTCATCTCAGCGGCATTTCCCGGACCGAACCAGACTCGATTCGTCTCGTCGGCCACCCCATCTGCAAAGAAGACGTGGAAAAGGAAGTGCAGGAGCCAGTTAGTTAAGTTAGTTAAGTTAGTTTTAAGTAATTTATTGTAAACTGCATTTGCAGTAATACTGCAAGGCGGGGAGAATGTTGACGCCGCCCCCGCCCAATTTCTTTTGCCACGTCTGTATCGGCAGATTAATCTTTTCTTTTTCTCTTTTTCGAACTTTTTTCGAAGTTTTAATTCGCGCGCAACTAAACACTTACTAAAAAGTTGCGCGCTCTCTCCTTTTGCGACAGCTCAGCTATACAGACGTGGTAAGTGTGTTTCCAATTTGTTATATTAAAATATATATATTATATGAAACCCTTTGTTTTATTTAATATTACTGTGGAATAAATTTGCGTCAACCGTTTCCCCACGGCCAACCACATCTTTGGAACGAACGAGCACCGTGCTCCACCACCCGAATTATCAATATAAAAATAAAATATAAACAATTACACAGATAATTTCACGTTTTGGGCCGCTGGATCGTGTGATATCCCTCCGTTAGACTTTTTCCTGTGGGAATATGTAAAGTCCGAAGTGTACGCGGACAATCCCTCTTCGATTCAGGCCTTAAAGCGAAACATCACACGTGTCATTCGCCATTTACCAATTGAAATCCACGAACAAGCCATCAGTTTTGGTTGCTTTTGCTTCAATTTATCTCGTAAACACTTCCCTTAATTTGGAACCAAAAAAAGGCGAATTTTCAAATCATTTGAATAGTCAAATATAATCTCTGGCAACAGTTGCTTCAACATTTCATTCACCTGCTAAGACAACAACTATAGCGGCGTCAGGTATTTATATAATTGTTGTTGTTGCCCACCGCTGCTCATTTGAGTTTAATTGCATTTAATGTCACTGATAAAGCCAAGACAGAGACTGTCAGCCAAACGGACAGTCCAAGCGGCTGGTAACAGGAGGAGCGGACGGGTCATTGCGTACTGTGGACCAGGCGGCATGTGCATTTACTGAAATTATATATAGACATTATATAACACACAGACACACCAATGCGCACCATGTGACTAAACAAATATACTAAAACCACAAACAACAACAACAACTGCGATGCCGCTATAAAGATAAATCAAATAGCGAAACACGGCGCTCAGCTGAAGTTTGAATGGAAATGTCGCTCATCGGAAAAGCGCACCGTCGCCTGGCCACCTCTCGGCTCCTCAGCGCAGCCACCTGCCAGCATCTCACGGCTGTGGTCAGCGAGTGTCAACGTCAACGTGTTACGGAAATTCTAGCAACGCTTGGCATTTGCGACAGTCACTGAAAACAACAACAACAGCAGCTGCAACAGTATGATTACCATTACTCCGATTGAACTGCTCAGTGACATCTCCGAGCGCAATGTGCTTTGGGAATATTTATTCGGCTTGCAACATCCGTCGCTGTAACCGAAGCGGCACTCACTCGTGTCTGTTTGTATGTCTGCTTATTTGCCTGCACCATTTATGTCGCAGCCTGTAGATGCGCGACCACTGCGAGTGAGCGTTGTGCCACCAGATGCAAATCACAGCGTCAGAGCAGAGCGTTGGCATTTTTCATTCGGCTTTTGCTCTGCAGGAGTTCAATTTCATGGAATAATTGAATGAGAGACATTTGGTGTTAGTTTGGGGGCAATCGCCGGACATGAATAGCTGTGTATTGCGACAATTAAAGGACTACACTGAGCGAGAAAAGTATTTAACAGAGTATAAAGTACTAAAATACCGAGGTTTATCTCGATTAATACTATTGTAAAGTTAGTTGACATAAAGGTAATAATCAAAAATCTAGGACTGAACTAGAAAATTCTAACAACTTGCCATTATGTATTGAAGCTGGTAAACCTTACGATTCGGAATCTGCAGACCTATTGTAATCTTCATGGAGTTAGACAAAATAGGACTTAGATAATTAATAGATTCTTAGATATAGATCCTAGGACAAAAATGTAGTTAAGTTCTTATGTAAACATTAAGTTATGATAACTAGAGTGGAGCTTCCTTTGAGAAGAAATCTAATGGATGGCGAGAACACAACTTCTAAACGGATCAGAAACCATAACATGTTATTTATACTTTCGGAAATAAATATATCGGTTCTTTCCTCTAGTAAGGAATTGTAACCCCAAAACTAATTTCGTACCACTTTTAGGTTTAGTAAAATAATACCAGCAAATATTTGCAGTGTCGGTCACGAAGTGCAGGTGTTTATCTGGAAATTGAAAAGCGATCGATAACATGTTCTTCAACGAAGGACAGCCGCCTGATATGTTCCAACGATAGAGACTCCGACTGCGACAGTGCACAGCTACAACCACGAAATTATCGACAGCAAAGAGGCAAGCGAAATGAAATGAAATCAACTTGAATTCTTGACAGAACTGGATTGCTGCACAAAGCAACGATCTCTGATATATCATGAAGCCAGAGTGCATTTGTTTAGGTATGTGTGCTTCAAATACTACAAAGCGTATTGCATAAGTTCAAGTGGGCCTTTGGTGCGGCGTTAAAACCAAACTGGAATAATAAAAAAATTCTAACAACTTTTAACAGTCGCTTACAACAACAATAGCAGAGAAATGCATCAATTCCAATGATACTAGTATTATTGCAGTCAACTTGCCCTTGGCAATGAGGATTGAAATGAAGTCGTCGAACAAGAGGTCTCTTTTTAATTGAACACTTCCAAAACACTGTAATTGCTCTCAAAGCAACAAGCACTTGACCCTAACGCCGGTCAATTTCACGACTACTCGACTGTTCGTTTGTAGACGGGTGAAGTTATTGCTTAGGCAGAGACAGTAAAAATCAGTTGAAGAAAAAGAGCTTTTGCATATATATAGGTGAATAAGGCTGTTTTGGAACTTCATAGAGGCGGTGACAAATATCAGAGTGTAAATAAATGAAATGATTTCAACAAAAGATCTGGAGTTCGTAATACATATACAAATGCATGTAAATGTGTGTATGCTGGTCATAGGATAAAATGAGAATAAAAAATTATATTGTATTCAAGAAAATTTGAACATGTGTGAAAGTAACCCCCGATTTTTGAATAACGTAATCACAGGTGATGAGCCATGGAGCAATCTGCCGAGTGGCACACCGGCGTCTCCTCGAACAAAACATCCTGTTTCCTTGCCGATTAAAAGCAAGCATTTTGAGACGACAGAGGGGATCCAAGCAGCATGCACCTCGGCTCTCAAGGCTATTCCGAAGAATGACTTCTCTGACGTCTTCAATGCTTGGAAATCGCGGTGGCAGCGCTGCATTGACGCAGAAGGAGCCTATTTTGAAAGTTTTTAAAGAATTGTAACAATTGGTCCAATAAATTTTTTTAAATCGACTCAGTCCTATTACTTTCCGAACAAACCCTGTATATCTATATGTCTACATCACGTAGTAGAATTGTAAATGTGTCAATCTACAAGTGTTTTCTTAATTATGATCCTATTCAACCTGATTTTTTCACCTTACCATGTACTACACGCATATATTTATTAGACGTGTGTAGGTTTGTTTATATATAGCTAAACTCTTCGACTGCCATAAATTCACTTGTATTTGATTTATGCGGAAATGTTCGAGAAAACAAGTGCATACACATACACTTGAACTAAAAATTGTCAGGCAATAAATAGTGAGACAGATGCTGTGACAGTTACATATTTATAGTAATTCAGATGTTTGTGTGTATGTATGTTTGCTGCTATGCTTATTTATGTGCATTCATTCATTGGGCTCGTATTCGACATGTACGTATGTATATACTTTGTAAATAAGTATTTTTATATCTACATATATGTCCACGTATATTTGCGACTATGTTACATGTTGGTTCGACGTTTGTAATGATTGGTCACCTTACCAGTTTTTGTCTAACATTTGCTGCATTTATTTCGTTACATTTTTTTTTCCTGTTCCGCCTTTGCATTTTCTGCATTTGCTGGTACATATGTTTTTTGGTAGATGTGTCTCCACGGGCTTTATTGCCTGCCAGCTGTAATTAATTTATATTCGTATAAATGCAGTATTATTTGGTTGCATTTCCGTGGGCTGGCACATGTTTATTTGTTGCACTGCACATGTTGCATGCAACAAGTCAACCCAAACCTGCACGTTTAATTAAGCAAGCTGCGTGCCACTAATGGGACGGCCGACGCTGATTCGTGTTTCGCTTTTATAAATTAAATTGTCATAACTTAAAACTGTGTTTTATATGCGATTTGAAAAAATCGCTCAGATTTGTGTTGATTGCTCCACATGCCTTTATATGGCGTTAATTTAGTTTCGTATTTGAACGAAGAATTGTTTTGCATTTTAGCGGTTTTAATTGACAGTTGAATGAGAGGCGGGTAAAAAAGTTTTAAAATATGTTGCATTATTTTTCGTTAAAAACATTGTTCACTTGTCACAAGTATACTCGTATTCTGTTCATGTTATTAATTAATATTTTAATTTCAACAAAACGCCAGTAATGTAAAATAATTATCCAAATATACTCTTTAAATATTTAGTTATTTACTTATCTTCTGGCCCACACACTTCCGAAGGAACTATTCTCCTTGCAAATTCTTTTAAGTTTGACTCATCATGCCACTAATAAAATATTATAAGTCTTACTGGAATAAGGAAGCGTCTGTGCGGTTAACTGAACAGTTAATTCTTTCATTAATCAATCGCTTATATGTGCAAGCAGCTGACCAGCTTACAGCTAAGAAATCAGCTACCATTCATCACCGGCAAGTTAGGCTAACAACCGTAAATGTCAGTGCTGCTGCTGATTGAGTAATGGAGCGGTAGAAAACTGAAGCGTCTGAAGCAGAGAGTAAGAGGAAAAGTTTCAAAAGGGGTTTCTACTTTTATCACAATTGAATAAGACGAAATAGCCGAGAGCGTTGACCACGAAACCAGCATTCAGCTGACCGCTCATATAAACTTTTTCTTTATAATTTATACTTAAGTCAGAATTATGAGATTGGCAATGCCAACTTTCTATTTGAACTTTTAAGATGAAAAATAGACACTAAGAATTCGTCTTTTTTCGATAACATGAATATGCTCATAACAGATTGGGAGCATAAATGTAAAGGATTAACAATTTTGAAGTTTCTCGAACTTCAACGGGGTATGATATATTTTTTCATAATGAAATATTTTCTATAAGAATTGAGCATAGTAGTATACAGTTGATTTACTACTGTGATCAAATAGAAAGGTGAAATTTTAATTTACACTCCGTGAGTTTTTCGAATCGAAATTTTTTTTTTGTTAGTTGGTCGTACTTTTAGTGACATCTATGCCAAATTTCACGTCAAAATATTCATTAGTATTTGAGATACGCGTCGTTTTGTGAGGCTCTAAAATTGAATTCTTCGATTTTTACTAGGTCTGATGATTTCGAACAAAGAAGTGCGATAATGTACCATCTCATACTGCTTTGATTATTTTTGATCATTTCGTCACATTTTCAACTAATATCGTGTCACTGCATTCGCCTGATTTATCTTCGCGTATCTTCTGGCTATTCAGCAAATTCACACTCCATTCCGAGGACACCATTTTGACTCAATTGAGAATATAAAAGCTGAAACGAAAAAGGCTCCACGGTGGATTTTTCCAAGTGCTATACTTATGTATGTATGTATATGACTGGAAAATTCGTTGGCATAAGTATATTGCAGCGCGAGGGGATTACTTTGAAGAAAATGAAATGAAATTTACAAAATTCACTTTCCAATTTGATCCCAGTAGCACATATGTACAAGTATACTTCCATAGAATATAATAGTTTTGCTCACCTAACAACCAGTTGCGAAAGTAAAAAAATGAGCATAATAGTGCTCCCAGGCTACAGTTAGAAATTCCAAGTATTTGTAATCAAAAGTAAAAAACCAAAAACTCCAATTGGTAGCGAAAGCAAAGGAATTAAATCAGATTTCGTTTGGTGTTTGTTATGGTAACCATACTGTACGATCTTATCAACAACAACCACTTAACCAGCGACCTGCTCCCAATAACACCAACGACAAGAATAGTCACTTTATTTAGACGCTGACATTGACCGGAGTGGATATTTTGCATAAAACAATAGCAACACACACACGCTCACATGGGTAGGCAGATTGGAAGAGTTCCAGTTGGAGATTTTTTTTTGGCATCAGCGAGATGAAGTTGTCCAACATGTTAATTAATCCGGCGGTTGGCTTCTGTCCCGTGGCGAACTACATGGCAGTAAAAAATTAGTTCTGCGTCAGTTAACAATTAAAAAGAAATCCTTTACACTTACAAATATATATTGTACATACATAGAATGTATTGGCCTTAAACTCCAGCAACTTGTTAACTCTTCCGATTTCTCAAAGTAAAGTGATGCTGAAAAGGTTTTCAACTTATCATCAACCGACACAGGTCTGTCAGGGCATATCTCTAAATTGCGGAAAGACCAAAAAAAAAAATCTTTAACTTCGATTGCACCGAAACTAGAATTCCCTTCACAAATAAAGAAGTCGCTCAGTTTGTATGGCAGCTATGTGCTGTATATACTTGTATAATAGTTCGACCTGGTAAGTTTGTTAAAATATTGAAGCGTTGCTATGGACAAATTGGAAAAAATTTGTGTCAAATTTCGAAAGTTCCTTTTAAATAAAAAAGTTTTCCAAACAACGGTTAGATGCTATAGTCGTTCGATATCGGCGATTTCCTCATATGAAAGCTTCCTGGTGAGAAAAGGACGAGTGAATTTTGAAAACGATATCTCAAAATCTGGGGAATTAGTTCGCGTATATACAGATAGACGGACATGGCTAAATCAACTCAGCTCACCACGCTGATCAATTTTAAGTATATTTTATATATTCTCCAAAATTTATACCCTACAATGGGTATAGAATGATCAGAACTACTTCATAAACAAAACAACTGCAGAAGAGCCACCAACTAGTTAGAGCACTTCGTCGCCGATGTTGCTGACACATGTTGCAAGTTGCGCTCGTAAATATCGTTAAGCCCTTATTTTAACGAAACGGCAACATGTTGTGCATTAATTAGACAGCCAACTGTGAGTGAGAAGGGCAAAAAAAAAAAAACATTAAAATTATAAACAAAAACAAGCAAAGTAAAAATGTTGCAGCGTTTCAGCAAAAAAAAACGCAAAATAAATATTTTAAAACGAAAAAATAGAAAAGTTTAAAAACTACGTTTCCAAACCATGGGTGGTGCACTATAGCGCCACTAAGGACCTGCAACTTTGTGAAAAATAATCAATTCATTGTGGGCGGTGGAATCTCTAGTATGTATGTGTGTGTGTTGCTGATGTTCAATGGTCGCGCCGCAAGAACCTGTTACTCTTGTTGTTGCAAATTATAACGCGAAATGCTTGTGTTGGACTGCAGTTGGTTTATCTTTATGTTTTAGGACTAAGACGCTGATGTGTCCAGATATGTATGTACGTATTCAGAAAGTCTTTGTAATCTAAAAGATTGAAGAAATTTCTATTACTGCTAGGGAACAAAAGTACCATATTTTGATTTACAAAAAAAGGATTCTATACGAGAGCTTAATTTTAATCGATCAATTTTTTGTATATCAACTTATTAAGTTTCCACAAATTAGTAGTAGTCTTGTGGAAAGAAGGTCGTATGCAAAATACGCAGACAGACGA